>NC_136419.1:82200000-82402500 GCF_052625555.1 Lactuca saligna
GAACATGTAATCAGCCCTAATCACTTGCTAACTATAATCACTTGCTAACCATTGGATCACATGAACCTTTGAGACCCCTTGCCCTTATGACCCAAAATGAGACCATTTGGAGAGTTTATGGCCATACACTTTAAGGTGTGGTCGTAAACACCTCAACACCTTCCATTAAGTTGGTTTTTCTCATCCTTGTGTAGAGCAATGGTCCCTCAAGTTTCCCTAGCATTCAAACACCCTCTTATGCACATTTTACCATGAGTTTACACCATGGCCGTAAACCCATGGCCGTAAACACCCTTTTTTGGCCTTAAACATACCTTAGATGAATCACATGTGATTCTAACACTTGGTCCAAGTGTTTCCTAGTCCCTAGGGGTGTTTCCTTTTGTATAGTATCTTATAAACACTATATTCATGCCAATACATGTGATATATGTCATTTAGGACTCGTTTGTGTCTAGGGAATTCATTCGTGGAACTTTTCATCCTTACGCGCATATTCGTTTGAATCACCCACATAAGGTGAGTTCATACCCCTAGAATGAATCTTTTAACTGTTTTAAATGCTTTTAGGGGGGGGGGGGATACAAGTTGAACACAATGATAATTGTGTAAATGTTTGTTTTAAACATCTTTCAAAAGATTGCTCTTTTATAAGTAATCAAAATATTTCAAAAACTCTTTTAAAGTTATGTTACTTTATAGTTTAACAAAACTCCGTTTTTAAAGTACAAGCATAAGTTAGTAGTAAAATGAGTCTTTTCAATAGCAGTTCAAGTAAAATACTAGTAAACTATAAGGGGTATAGTTTAGAGGTTCAGTTCATACTAGATACTAGAGCATACTATAAAGAGAAACATGGAGGTAGATACAATACATCAGAGAGACATAGTATACACTATACATGATAACAGAAAGAACATACTAAGATACTATAACAGAACGGACATACTAAGTGTTATAACAGGAGAACACTAGAGGATCTAACTATACCAACAATCCCTAACTCATTGTTCTAAACAAAAGGTGATAGTAAATTGGGTATACATGATCATATATATATATATATATATATATATATATATATATATATATATATATATATATATATATATGGTGCATCTACAATATGCCATGATTTATATATATGGGGTACATCTACAAAGTACCGGACATTAATAGAAAAAACAAACTTGTTTTAAGGTATACAGTACGTCGGTATGTCAATTTAAAAGACAGCTGTGTACTTACTTTTTTCCATTACTTTCATATTGTGACAGTTCCACTTGAAAGCTAAGGCAAACTATTTTCGAGTTAAGATAGTTATAAACTAGGAAAAACTTACGGTTTACAAACGACAAACAGAACAATCGAGTCTAGTACATTCAGTAGAAAGGGGGCCTCTAATGCTAACTTTATGATTTCTTAGTGTATACATCAGGGATATATATTAATCGGATCTGACAGGTAGTAGGATGTGTTCTCTCCGCTTCATTCCTGTTCCTTGTTTGGTTGTGGGCATAGAGCAGATTCACCCAACCTACTATCTATCTGATCTTAGTTATATATATATTCCGTATACACCAAGTAATCATAAGGGGTACCAGGTATGGGCCAAGTCATAGTATACAAATTCAATACATCGTTTTCTAGTACAAAACATACTTCTAAAATAGAACATTTGGTAGAAAAAACTAGAAACTTACCAGTAAAGGGTTTAATCCATTTTATTAAACCAGTATAAACTTAAAGGACTTTAGGTGGTTAACTCTACAATACCTTAGTTTATACATCAGGGTTATATATAATTAATACCCGATAGGTAGTTGGATGTGTGCTTTCCGCCTTACTTCTTGTTCCTTGTTTGGTTGTGGGCTTAGGGCAGATTCACACAGTTAACTGTCTATTCGATATTAGATTATATATAACTAGTATAAACTAAGTGATTATAGAAGGAACCACTGTGGTTACCATTTTCATTCTAAAAGAAATAAGGATTTTCTTAAAGAATCTTTTCATCAAATATAAAGGAACTATTACAGTTAACTCCATGAGTACCAAGTGAATACGTCAGGGTTATATACAACAATGATCTAACAAACAATGGGATGTGTGTTTTCCGCCTTACCTCCTGTTCCTTGTTTGGTTGTGGGCTTAGTGCAGATACGCACAATCGATTGTTTGTTTACTCTGGGTTTTATATAACTTGTATCCATTTAGTACTCATAGAAAGGATTGTAGAGTCATTTTTACTTATTTTTCATCAAAGTAGGAAATATAGGATTTTCTGGAGGAACAGGCGAACTTTTCTAAACAAGAACTTACAACTTACTACAACTTTATTACAACTTATTACATCACTAAAATCTTTTGAACTCACCATCTTAAATGATGATCTACGCTTTCAAAATAACTTGTATTCTCATGAGACCAGCAGACAGGTACGCGCTTTGGGAATTCAGAAGATGGAGCAGTATAGATTCATGTCTTATTTTGTTATTTACTTTGTAGTCTATGTTATGTGACCACATACTTTGTAAACACTTTCTTTCTAATGAAATGGTTGTTCATTACTTTGATTACTATGATGCATGTCTTGTGATACTAAACATGACGTCCTCCGCCCCCAAACGTTTCTGCCGTTCCGGTTTTGGGGTGTGACATAGCAGCTGGGGCTTCTTCCCCGGAAATCAGTCCCATCTAGCTGGACTTTGAAAGTCGATCTAGCGGTGCCTTTCCATATCGACTTCTTTTTTATAGTCGTAAGCTAGAGCCCCTATGGTATGGTGGCATCAAAAGCTAACCATTAGGTTCATATTGCCAATTTGAGTACATTTTCCACTAAGCGAGAAGGGCCCTCAATCGGACAAGCACAAATAACTCCTTTTCTCAAGTAGGAAAGACGCTTTGATATGGCTAGATCTACTACGCAAGTAGAATACTTGGATCAAGTAGCATCTCTTTTGGTTCAAAGCGAGTCCAGGAATATCGGACAGGTTGGGCGGATGGTCTCTCAAGTGAGTCTTCCAATCATTTGCATCTTGTGGTGAAGGGAAGCCCAATTATTAGTAGCAAAAGAGAAAGATGAAGGGCATCGCTCCCAGGTTGATGGATCAAGAAATGAATGAAAGGTTGGAAGATCCTGCCCAGGGGGAGAAGTCTCAATGGGACGCATTTGCAGAGAGAAAGAGAGATTTCGCTGCTACCAAAGGTGCACCCCAACAAAGCTACATTGCCTGAGGAATCATCCCATTTTCTCATATGAAGTCTATCAGCGGTGCTATTTACTATTCTTTCTAGTTATAACTTAGGAAGCTGATCTCGATAAGAGAAGCGTGACAATCATTCAAAAGGAGAAGGATTGGACAAAAGAAGGTGGTGACGATGGCCCGGGTGGATAGGATGGGATTCTGACCTCCACACTTGGAAGGAGTGGTGACTTTGAGAGGTAGAGAGATTTTAAGCCTAAGAAGAGATGTTTCTTCAAATTCTTGGTCTTGCAGGTTGGTGACTGATTAATCAGTCTCTACGATCGAATCCAATCTGATTGCTTTGATGGAAAGAGTAACACTCCCGATAAATCGATATCCGGGGGAAATATATCCATATCCCTCTAATAGTAGCAGAATGTGAAGTTGAAAATCAAAGGGGAACCAGAAATCTTGATCCATGGTCCCCCGGCTTGAAGTTGAAGCAGACGTCCAAAGGTGCCTTTCATGATGGAATGAAAGAAATGCCAACCTATAATTCATGGTCACGAAGTGGAAAAGAAAGAAGTAGCATGGAAAGGAGGTGCGCTGGAAGTGGAAAGATTTTTTATTTCTAAATTTCGTATTAAGATGGATTTGATTTCAAGCCTTCGCTTTTCTTTTCTTTACAGGATTTATCTTTCTATCTATCAGTGAATACTGAATTTAGGATTTGGCAATTATTGATGGAATTCCTTCCTTCTTTCTTGAAGTGACAAAATTATTTATTTATTTCAGGAATTTCTTTCAGATATGACGGAATTGATATCGTCGTGAAATCTTTCTTTTTTTATTGCTTTTTTCTGAATCCTTACATATACTTCACTCGTTGGGTTCGACTTTCAGTTTCAAATCTTGAACCAGAATTGATCGATAGAAGTACTTAAGCTGGAGTTGGAAGTCGGAGTTTAAAGTTAGCATCGAAGGATGAAAAAAGACCCCCGGTTGAAGTGTCATCAAATCTAAAGGGCACATGTAGCCATGCCATGAAATACAAAGGGCTAGCCAACAAATGATAAGAAGGGCCATCAGCACCCTTTCGACGTTGCAAAAAGTTGTTACTTTATGTTCGGCTAGCACTTCGTGATCACACGAACTTTTCGGATGCAACGATGCAGTCTCCGAATTGGACAAAATTCGCACATTGTATATATATGCCAAAACTGTAAATCACTTTGTGATCAACGACCATGTTATTTTGGTTTTAGGCTGGCGCACGAACTTTCAGGTGGATGATGCAGTCTCCAAATTGGATGAAATTCGCACATTGTATGTATATACTAAAACTATAGATCACTTTGTGATCACCGATAATGTTATTTTGGTCATTCGAGACTGTTTAGGGGCCCGAAATGTCATTTTTAGTTTTGGGTTGGCGCGCGAACTTTTCGCATGGAATGATGTAGTCTCCCAATTAGACGAAATTCACACCTTATATATGCCAAAACTATAAATCACATTGTGATCTCCGACGATGTTATTTCGGCCATTCCGGACTGTTTAGGGGCTCAAAATGTCTTTTTTCGGTTTTGGGCTGGCGCACGCACTTTTCAGGTGGAATGATGCAGTCTTTGAATTGGACGAAATCTGCACATTGTATGCACATGCTAAAACTATAAATCACTTCGTGATCACCGACGATATTATTTCGGCCATTCGGAACTATTTAGGGCTCAAAATAATTTTTTTTTTTCGATTTTGGGCTCGTGCGCGTACTTTTCGTGTGGAATGATGCAGTCTCCGAATTGGATGATATTCCCACATTGTATGTATATGCTAAAAATATAACTCACTTTGTAGCCACCAACAATATTATTTCGGCCATTCAGAACTGTTTAGGGGTCCAAAATGTCATTTTTCGATTTTGGGCTGGCGGGCGAACTTTTCGGAAAGAATGATGCAGTCTCCAAATTGTACGAAATTCGCACATTGTATGTATATGCTAAAACTATAAATCACTTAGTGATCACCGAAATTGTTATTTCGCCATTCGAGACTGCTTAGGAGGATATATATAGTAAAGTCCCAATATTTTCATCGATTTGATAAGAAAGTGCTAAACTTTATTTTTTTGACAGTAAAATCCAAATTCCCGACAGTTTTTGACACTTTTACCCTTTTTTCCCGGTTAGCCGGTAATTAGGACTTTTTGTCAAAAAAATAAACTTTAGGACTTTCTTGTGGAATCGTCAATTAGGACTTTACTGTCAAAAAAATAAAGTTTATGACTTTTTTTCAAATTGTTGAAAATATTGGGACTTCAGTGTGTGTGTGTATATATATATATATATATATATATATATATATATATATATATATATATTATTTAATGGTATGATACTCTTTAAGCATAAGAGTTATTGAAACCTTCACTAATCTGCTATATCCTATTGAAATCCTTAACATTTGCTTCTTGTTAAATCATTTTTTAATCTCAATAAACCGACATTAAAAAAAAATTGAGATTATAAAGAAAGAAAGAAAGAAAGAACCAGGGTTGTTTTGGCTTTTTGTAGCCCCAAAAATGGAGAAATAAGAAACCGAATTAGACGAAATCTGCACAATGCACGTATATGCTAAAACTATAAATCACTTCGTGATCACCGACGATGTTATTTCGGTCATTCGAGACTGTTTAGGGATCAAAATGTCGTTTTTTGGTTTTGGGCTAGCGTTCGAACTTTTCGGGTGGAATGATGCATTCTCCGAATTGCATGAAATTCACACATTGTATATATATGCTAAAACTATAAATCACTTTGTGATCACCGACGATGTTATTTCGGCCTTTCGGGACTGTTTAGGGGCCCAAAATGTAATGTGTCGGTTTTGGGCTGACGCACGAACTTTTCGGGTGGAATGATGCATTCTCGGAATTTGATGAAATCCACACATTGTATATGTATGCCAAAACTATAAGTCACTTCGTGATCACCGATGATGTTATTTCAACCATTAAGGACTGGTTAGGGATCAAAATGTCGTTTTTTAATTTCAGCATGGCGCAGAAACTTTTCGGGTGCAATGATGCAGTCTCCGAATTGGACGAAATTCGCACATTGTATGTATATTCTAGAACTATAAATCACTTCTTGATTACAGACAATGTTATTTCAGCCATTCGAGACTATTTAGGGGTCCGAAATGTCATTTTTGGTTTTGGATTGGCGCGCGAACTTTTCGGGTGGAATGATTCAGTCTCTGAATTGGACAAAATTCGCATATTGTATGTATATGCTAAAACTATAAATCTCATTGTGATCACCGAAAATATTATTTCGGCTATTCTGGATTGTTTAGGGGCCCAAATGTCATTTTTCGGTTTTATGCTGTCGCGCGAACTTCTCTGATGGAATGATGCTATCTCCGAATTGGATGAAATTCGCACATTGTATGTATATGCTAAAACTATAAATCGCTTCGTGATGACCGACAATGTTATTTTAGCCATTCGAGATTGTTTAGGGCCCGTAATGTCTTTTTTGGTTTTAAGCTGGCATGCAAATTTTTCGGATGGAATGATGCAGTCTCCGAAATGGACGAAATTCGCACATTGTATATGCCAAAACTATAAATCACACTGTGATCACCAACGATGTTATTTCGGCGATTCGGGACTGTTTAGGGGCTCAAAATGTCTTTTTTCAGTTTTTGGTGGAATGATGCAGTATCAGAATTGGACGAAATTCGCACATTGTATGTATATGCTAAAACTATGAATCACATTGTGATCACCGACGATGTTATTTCGGCTATTCAGGATTGTTTAGGGGCTCAAAATGTCTTTTTTCGGTTTTGGGCTGACGCACGAACTTTTCGGATAGAATGATGCAGTCTCCGAATTGGATGAAATTCGCACGTTGTATGTATATGCTAAAACTATAAATCACTTCGTGATTACTGACGATATTATTTCGGCTACTCGGGATTGTTTAAGGGAAAAATGTCATTTTCCGGTTTTTGGCTAGCGCGTGAACTTTATGGATGAAATGATACAGTCTCCGAATTCTACGAAATTTGCACATTGTATGTATATGCTAAGACAATAAATCACGTAGTTATCACCAACGATATTATTTTGGCCATTCGGGACTATTTAGTGGCCCAAAATGTCATTTTTCGGTTTTGGGCTGGCGTACGAACTTTTCGGATGTAATAATGCAGTCTCTGAATTCGACGAAATTTGCACATTGAATGTATATACTAAGACTGTAAATTACGTAGTGATCAGTGACGATATTATTTCTGCCTTTCCGGTTCGTTTAGGGGCTCAAAATGTCGTTTTTAGGTTTTAGGCTGGCACGCGAACTTTTCGGGTGGAATGAGCAGTTACCGAATTTGACGAAATTCGCACATTTTATGTATATGCTAAACTATAAATCACTTCGTGATCACCGTCGATGTTATTTCGGCCATTCGAGGCTATCTAGGACTCAAAATATCGTTTTTCGGTTTTGGGCTGATGCGTGAACTATTCGGCTGGCATGATTCAGTCTCCGAATTCGACGAAATTCGCGCATTGTATGTATATGCTAAAACTATAAATCACATTGTGATCACCGACGATGTTATTTCGGCCATTCAGGATTTTTTATGGGCTTAAAATGTCATTTTTCCATTTTGGGCTAGCACGAATTTTCGTGTGGAATGATGCAGTCTTCGAATTGGATGAAATTCACACATTGTATGTATATGCTAAAACTATAAATCACTTCATGATTACCGACAATGTAATTTTGGGCTGGCATGCGAACTTTTCAGATGGAATATTGCAGTCTCCGAAATGGATGAAATTCGCACATTGTATATGCCAAAACTATAAATCACATTGTGATCACCGGCAGTGTTATCTTGGTGATTCGAGACTGTTTAGGGGCTCAAAATGTCTTTTTTCGATAAAACTATAAATCACTTTGTGATCACTGACGTTGTTATTTCGGCCATCCGGGAGTGTTTAGGGGCCTAGAATGTCATTTTTCGGTTTTGGGTTGGCGAGCGAACTTTTCGGATTGAATGATACAGTCTCCGAATTGGACGAAATTTTCATATTGTATGTATATGCTAAAACTATAAAAAAAAAACGTAGTGATCATCGACGATGTTATTTCGGCCATTCGGAACTGTTTAGGGGCTCAAAACGTTGTTTTTCGGTTTTAGGCTGGCACACGAACTTTTAGGGTGGAATGAAGCAGTCTCTGAATTGGACACAATTCGCACATTGTATGTATATGCTAAAACTATAAATCACCTTGTGATCACCGACGATGTTATTTCGGCCATTCGAGATTGTTTAGGGCGCATAATTTCGTTTTTCGATTTTGGGCTGGCGCGTGAAATTTTCGGGTGGAATGATGCAATCTCCGAATTGGACGAAATTCGCACATTGTATGTATATGCTAAAACTATAAATCTCATTGTGATCATCGACGATGTTATTTCGGCCATTCGGGACGGTTTAGGGGCCCAAAATGTCATTTTTCGGTTTTATGCGGTCGCGCAAACTTTTCTGACGGAATTTTGCATATTGTATGTCTATGCTAAAACTATAAATCACGTGGTGATCACCGACGAATTTATTTCGACTATTCAGGACTGTTTAGGAGCTCAAAATGTTGTTTTTCGTTTTTGTGCTGCCGCTTGAACTTTTTGGGTGTGTTGATGTATATTGTAAAAGTCGAATAGAGTGTTTTGTATAGTTTTGCATTTTATGTTAGTTTACTAAGTCATTTTTATGCGAAGATAAAATGTATAGACTTAGTATACTTTTTGATGGTTCCCTATAAATAGGGACTTACGCTAGAAGTTGTAGAACAATGCTTGAACTCACTTCTGCTTAACTCTGTAATCAAACTTTATCAATATAAGATCTGATTAATATTTACTCTCTGTGTTCTTCATCTTAAATCATTCAAATCTACCTTTTTGATTCTAAATTCTCGATAACAATTCTCATCAGGGTGGAATGATGCAGTCTCCGAATCGAACGAAATTCGCACATTGTATGTGTATGCTAAAACTGTAACTCACTTCGTGATGACCGACAATGTTATTTTGGCCATTCGAGACTGTTTAGGGGCCCGTAATGTCATTTTTGGTTTTAAGCTGGCATGCGAACTTTTTGGATGGAATGATGCAGTCTCCGAAATGGACGACATTCGCAGATTGTGTATGCCAAAACTATAAATCACATTGTGATCACCGACGATGTTATTTCGGCGATTCCGGACTGTTTAGGGGCTCAAAATGTCTTTTTTCGGTTTTGGGTGGAATGATGTAGTCTCCGAATTGAACGAAATTCGCACATTGTATGTATATGCTAAAACTATAAATCACTTTGTGATCACCGACGATGTTATTTCGGCCATTCGAGACTGTTTAAAGCTCAAAATGTCATTTTTTCGGTTTTGGGCTGGTGCTTGAACTTTTCGGGTGGAATGATGCAATCTTCGAAATTGACGAAATTCGTACATTGTAGGTATATGTTAAAAGTATAAATCACGTTGTGATCACCAACGATGTTATTTCGGCCATTCGGGACTGTTTAGGGGCTTAAAATAACGTTTTTCGGTATTGGGTTGGCACGCGAAGTTTTTAGGTGGAACGATGCAGTCTCCGAATTGGACGAAATTTGTACATTGTATGTATATACGAAAACTATAAATCACTTCGTGTTTAACAAAAATGTTATTTTGGCCAATCGAGACTGTTTAGGAGCCCGGAATGTCATTTTAGGTTATGAACTGGCATGCAGACTTTTCGGATAGAATGATGCGGTCTTTGAATTGGACGAAATTCATACATTGTATATATATGCTAAGACTATAAATCACATAGCGATTACCAACAATGTAATTTCGCCCATTCGGGACTGTTCAGGGGCTCAAAATGTCGCTTTTCGGTTTTGGGCTGGCGTGCGAACTTTTCGGATGGAATGAAGCAGTTTTCGAATTGGACGACATTCGCATATTATACGCATATGCTAAATCAATGGATCACTTCTTGATCACTGATGATGTTATTTCGGCCATTCGGGACTGTTTAGGGCTCAAAACGTCGTTTTTCGGTATTGGGCTTGCACGCGAAATTATCAGGTGTAATGATACAATATCCGAATTGGACGAAATTCGCACATTGTATGCATATGGTAAAACTATAAATCACTTTGTGATTACCGAAAGTGTTATTTCAGCCATTCGAGACTGTTTACGGGCTTAGAATGTCATTTTTCGGTTTTGGGCTGGCGTACAAACTTTTCGAATGGAATGATGTAGTCTCCGAATTGGACGAAATTAGCACATATTATGTATACGGTAAAAATAAAAAAAACATGTAGTGATCATTGACGATGTTATTTCGACCATTCAGAATTGTTTAGGGGCTCAAAATTACGTTTTTCGGTTTTAGGCTGGCACACGAACTTTTCGGGTGGAATGAAGCAGTCTCCGAACTGGACGAAATTCTCACATTGTATGTATATGCTAAAACTATAAATCATCTCCGAACTGGACAAAATTCTCACATTGTATGTATATGCTAAAACTATAAATCACTTTCTGATCACCGATGATATTATTTCGTCCATTTGGGACTAATTAGGGGCCCAAAATGTCATTTTTCGGTTTTATGCTGTCGCACGAAATTTTTTGATGGAATGATGCAGTCTCTGAATTTGAAGAAATTCACACATTGTATGTATATGCTAAAACGATAAATCATGTAGTGATCACCGACGATGTTATTTTGACTGTTCAGGACTGTTTAGGACTCAAAATGTTTTTTTTTTCGGGTTTGCGTTGCCGCTTGAACTTTTTTGGGTGGAATGATGCAGTCTTCGAATTGGACGAAATTCGTACATTGTATGTATATGCTAAAACTATAAGTCACTTCGCGATGACCGACAATGTTATTCTGGCCATTTGAGACTATTTAGGGGCCCGTAATGTCAATTTTGTTTTTAAGCTGGTATTCGAACTTTTCGGATGGAATGATGTAATGATGTAATCTCCGAAATGGACAAAATTCACAGGTTGTATATGCCAAAACTATAAATCACATTGTGATCACCGACGATGTTATTTTGGTGCTTCGGGACTGTTGAAGGGCTCAAAATGTCTTTTTTCGGATTTGGGCTGGAGCGCGAACTTTTCGAGTGGAATGACGCAGTCTCTGAATTGGATGAAATTTGCACATTGTATGTATATGCTTAAACTATAAATCACTTTTTGATCACTGACGATGTTATTTCGGCCATCTGGGACTGTTTAGGGGCCTAGAATGTCATTTTTCGGTTTTGGGCTGGCTCGCGAACATTTCGGTTGGAATGATGCAGTCTCTGAAATGAATGAAAATCGCACGTTATATGTATATGCTAAAACTATGAACACATAGTGATCATCGACTTATTCCGGCCATTCGGATCTGTTTAGGGGTTCAAAATGTCGTTTTTCGTTTTTAGGTTGGCACGCAAAGTTTTCAGGTGGAATGAAATAGTCTCCGAATTGGATGAAATCCGCACATTGTATGTATATGCTAAAACTGTAAATCACTTCATGATCACCTACGATATTATTTCGGCCATTCGAGACTGTTTAGGGCTCAAAATGTCGATTTTCGGTTGGGGGCTGGCATGCGAACTTTTCGGGTGGAATGATGTTGTCTCCAAATTGGACGAAATTCACACATTGTATGTATATGCTAAAACTATAAATCACATTGTGTTCACCGACGATGTTATTTCGGCCATTTGGGACTTTTTAGGGGGCTTAAAATGTTGTTTTTTGGTTTTGGGCTGGCACACGCACTTTTCGTGTGGAATGATGCAGTCTTCGAATTAGACAAAATTCACACATTTTATGTGTTTGCTAAAACTATAAATCACTTCGTGAATATTGACAATGTTATTTTGGGCTGGCATGCGAAATGTTCGGATGGAATGATGCAGTCTCTGAATTAGACGAAATTGGCACATTGTATATGCCAAAACTATAAATAACTTTTTGATCACCGACGATGTTATTTCGGCCATTCGGGACTGTTTAGGGGCTCAAAATGTCTTTTTTCGGTTTCGGGCTACCTTGCGAACATTTCGGGTGGAATGATGCAGTCGCCGAATAGGACGAAATTCGCACATTGTATGTATATGCTAAAACTATAAATCACCTCATGATCATCGACGATATTATTTCGGCCATCCGGGACTGTTTACGTGCCCAGAATGTCATATTTCGGTTTTGGGCTGGCGCACGAACTTTTCGGATGGAATGATGCAGTATCAGAATTGGACGAAATTCGCACATTGTATGTATATCCAAAAACTATGAAACACCTAGTGATCATCGACGATGTTATTTCGACCATTCGTGACTGTTTAGCGGCTCAAAATGTCGTTTTTCGGTTTTAGGCTGGTGCACGAACTTTTCGGGTGGAATGAAGCAGCGTCCGAATTGGACGAAATTGGCACATTGCACATATATGTTAAGATCACCGACATATTATTTTGGCCGTTCGAGGCAGTATAGGGCTCAAAATGTTGTTTTCCAGTTTTGGGTTGGCGCACGAATTTTTCGAATGGAATGATGCAGTCTCCGAATAGGACAAAGTTCGCACATTTTATGTATATGGTAAAATTATAAATCACTTTGTGATCACCAACAATGTTATTTCGACCATTCGGGACTGTTTAGGGGCTCAAAATGTCGTTTTCGGTTTTGGGCTGGCGCGCGACTTTTCGAGTGGAATGATGCAGTGTCCGAATTTGATGAAATTTTCACATTGTATGTATATACTAAAACTGAAAATCACTTTGTGATTATCGACGATGTTATTTCGGCCATTCGGAACTGTTTAGGGCTCATAATGTTGTTTTCCGGTTTTGGACTGGTGTGCTAACTTTTTTAGTAGAATGACGTAGTCTCCGAATTGGATGAATTCGCACAATATATTGTATATATGCTAAAACTATAAATCACTCATGATCACCAATGTTATTTCCGCCATTCAGGACTATTTAGGAGCTCAAAATGTTGTTTTTCAGTTTTGAACTGCCGCGCGAACTTTTCGGGTGGAATGATGCAGTCTCCAAATTGGAAGAAATTCGCACATTGTATTTTCCAAAACTATAAATCACTTGATGATCAGCGACGATGTAATTTCGGCCATTCGGGACTGCTCAGGGGCTCAAACTGTCTTTTTTCAGTTTTGGGCTGTCGCGCGAACTTTTCGGGTGGAATGATGCCTTCTCCGAAGTGGACGAAATTCGCACATTGTATGTATATGCTAAAACTATAAATCACTTCTTGTTTACCAACGATATTATTTCGGCCATTCGACACTGTTTAGGGGTCCAAAATATCATTTTTCAGTTTTGGGCTAGTGTGTGAACTTTTCGGATGAAATGATGCGTTCTCCGAATTGGACGAAATTCGCACATTGTATGTATCCGTTTTTGGTTTTGTGCTGGTGCGTGAATATTTCGGGTGGAATGATGCAGTCTCTCAATTGGAAGAAATTCACACATAGAATGTATATGCTAAATCTATAAATCAACTTGTGATCACCGATGATGTTACTTCGGCCATTCGGGACTGTTTAGGGGTTCAAAATGTAATTTTTCGGTTTTGGGCTGGCTCCTAAACTTTTCGAGTGGAATGATGCATTTTCTGAATTGGACGAAATTCTCATATTGTATATACATGCTTAAACTATTAATCACTTTGTGAAAACCGACGATGTTATTTCAACCATTTGGTACTGTTTAGGAGCTTAAAATATTATTTTTCAGTTTGTGGCTAGTGCGCGAAGTTTTCAAGTTGAATGATGTAGTATCCGAATTGAACAAAATTCGCACATTGTAGGTATATGCTAAAACTATAAATCACATTTTGATCATCGACAATGTTATTCCAGCCCTTCGGGACTGCTTAGGGGCTCAAAATGTCGGTTTTCAGTTTTAGGCATGCACATGAACTTTTCGGGTCGAATGATGCAGACTTCGAATTGGAAGAAATTTGCACATTATATAAATATTCTAAAGCTATAAGTCACTTCGTGATCCACCGATGATGTTATTTCGGCCATTCGGGAATGTTGAGGGTCTCATAATGTCATTTTTGGTTTTGGGGCTGTAGTGGAAACTTTTCTGGTGGAATGACGCAATCTTCGAATAGGACGAAATTCGCACATTGTATGCATATGCACATTGTATGTATATGCTAAAACTATAAATCACATTGTCATCACCTACGATGTTATTTCAACCATTCGGGACTTTTTAGGGGCTTAAAATGTCGTTTTTCGGTTTTGTGTTGGCCCGCGAACTTTTCGGGTGCAATGATGCAATCTTCGAATTGCACGAAATTTGCACATTGTATGCATATGCTAAAACTATATATCACTTCGTGATTACCGACAATGTTATTTTGGCCATACAGGACTGTTTAGGAGCCCTGTATGTCATTTTTGGTTTTGGACTGGCATGCGAACTTTTCAGATGGAATGATGCAGTCTCCGAATTGGACGAAATCCGCACATTGTATATGCCAAAACTATAAATATCTTTTTTTTCACCAACGATGTTGTTTCAGCCATTCAGGACTGTTTAGTGCTTAAAATGTCATTTTTCGGTTTTGAGTTGGCGCGAACTTTTCGGATGGAATCATGCAGTCTCCGAATTGGATGAAATTCGCACATTGTATATGCCAAAACTATAAATCACTTTGTGACCACCAACGATGTAATTTCGGCCATCCGGGACTGTTTAGGGCCTCAAAATGTGTTTTTTCGGTTTTGGGCTGTTGCGCAAACTTTTCAGGTGGATAATGCAGTCTCCGAATTCGATGAAAATTGCACATTATATGTATATGCTAAAACTATAAATCACTCCATAATCACCAACGATATTATTTCGACCATTCGGGACTGTTTATGGGTCCAAAATGTCCTTTTTCGGTTTTGGGCTGGCACGTGAACTTTTCAGATAGAATGATACAGTCTCCGAATTGGATGAAATTCACCCATTGTATGTATACGCTAAAACTATGAAACACGTCGTGATCTTTGACGATCTTATTTCGACCATTCAAGATTGTTTAGTGGCTCCAAATTTCGTTTTTCGGTTTTAGGGTGGCGCGCGAACTTTTTGAGTGGCATGAAGCAGTCTCTGAATTGAACGAAATTCACACATTGTACGTATATGCTAAAACTATAAGTCACTTTGTGATTAGCAACGATGTTATTTCAGCCATTCGAGATGTTTTTGGGCTCAAAATGTTGTTTTTTGGTTTTGGATTGGTGCTCGAACTTTTCGGGTGGAATGATGCAGTCTCGGAATTGGATGAAATTCGCACATTGTATGTATATCTTAAAACCGTAAGTCACTTTGTAATCACCAACGATGTTATTTCGGCCATTTGGGACTGTTTAGGGGCCCAAAATGTCATTTTTCAGTTGTATGCTGTCGCGCGAACTTTTCTGATCGAATGATGCAGTCACCGAATTTGAAGAAATTCACACATTGTATGTATATGCTAAAACTATAAATCACGTAGTGATCACCGATGATGTTATTTCGACAATTCTGGACTGTTTAGGGGCTCAAAATGTTGTTTTTCGGTTTTGCGCTGCCGCTTGAACTTTTTGGGTGGAATGATGCAGTCTCCGAATTGGATGAAATTCGCTCATTGTATGTATATGCTAAAACTATAAATCACTTTGTGATGATCGACAATGTTATTTTGGCCATCCGAGACTGTTTATGGGCCCATAATGTCATTTTTGCTTTTAAGTTGGCATGCGAACTTTTCAGATGGAATGATGTAGTCTCCGAAATGGACGAAATTTGCACATTGTATATGCCAAAACTATTAATCACATTGTGATCACCGACGATGTTATTTCGGTGATTCAGGACTGTTTAGGGGCTTAAAATGTCTTTTTTCGGTTCTGGGCTGGCGCACGAACTTTTCGGATGGAATGATACAGTCTCTGAATTGGACGAAATTCACACATTGTATGTATATACTGAAACTATAAATCACTTTGTGATCACCGACGATGTTATTTCGGCCATTCGAGACTGTTTAGGCCTCAAAATGTCATTTTTCAGTTTTGGGCTAGCGAGCGAACTTTTCGGGTGGAATGATGCAGTCTTCGTATTGGATGAAATTTGCACATTGTATGTATACGTTAATACTATTGATCACTTTGTGATCACCGACGATGTTATTTCGGCCATTCTGGACTGTTTAGGGGCTTAAAATGTCGTTTTTCGGTATTGGACTAGCGCGAAGTTTTCGGACGGAATGATGTAGTCTCCGAATTGGACGAAATTTGCACATTGTATGTATATACGAAAACTATAAATCACTTCGTGATTAGCGACAATGTTATTTCATCCATTCGAGATTGTTTAGAAGCCTAGAATGTCATTTTTGGTTTTGAACTGGCATGCAACCTTTTCGGATAGAATGTCATTTTTGGTAAAGATATGGCAGGCAAACTTTTCGGATAGAATAATGCAGTCTCCGAATTAGACGAAATTCGTACATTGTATATTTATTATAAGACTATAAATCACATAGTGATCACCAACGATTTTATTTTGGCCATTCGAGACTGTTTACGGCTCAAAATGCCGTTTTTCGGTTTTGGGCAGGCATGCGAACTTCTCGGGTGGAATGATGCAATCTCCAAATTGGATGAAATTCGCATATTGGATGTATATGCTAAAATTATAAATCACTTTGTGATTACCGACAATGTTATTTTGGCCATTCGAGACTGTTTAGAGGACCGTAATGTCATTTTTGGTTTTAGGCTGGCATAGCGAACTTTACGGATGGAATGATGCAGACTACGAATTGGACGAAATTCGCACATTGTATATCCCAAAACTATAAATCACATTGTGATCACCGACAATGTTATTTTGGCCAACTGGGATTGTTTAGGGGCTCAAAATGTCTTTTTTCGGTTTTGGACTGGCGCGCGAACTTTTCGGGTGCAATGATGCAGTCTCCGAATTGGACGAAATTCGCACGTTGTATGTATATGCTAAAACTATAAATCACTTCGTTATTACCGACAATATTATTTTGACCATTTGGAATTGTTTAGGGGAAACAATGTCATTTTTCGGTTTTGGGCTGACGCGTGAACTTTTCTGATGAAATCATGCAGTCTCCAAATTGTACGAAATTCACACATTGTATGTATATGCTAAGACTATAAATCACGTAGTTATCACCAACGATGTTATTTCGGCCATTCGGGACAGTTAAGGGGCCCAAAATGTCATTTTTCGGTTTTAGGTTGACATACGAACTTTTCCAATGTAATGATGCAGTCTCTGAATTGGACGAAATTCGCACATTGAATGTATATGCTAAGACTATAAATTACGTAGTGAATAATGACGATATTTTTTCGGCCTTTCGGGACTGTTTAGGGGCTCAAAATGTCGTTTTTCGGTTTTAGGCTGGCACGCGAAATTTCGGGTGGAATGGAGTGGTCTCCCAATTGGATGAAATTCACACATTGTATGTATATGCTAAAACTATAAATTACTTCATTGTCACCAACGATGTTATTTCGTCCATTCGAGACTGTTCAGGGCTCAAAATGTCGTTTTTCGGTTTTTGGTTGGCGGACGTACATTTCGGGTGGAATGATGCAGTCTTCAAATTGGACGAAATTCGCACATAGTATGTATAAACTAACACCATAAATCACATTATGATCACCGCGATGATATTTCGGCCGTTCAGGACTTTTTAGGGGCTTAAAATGTCGTTTTACGGTTTTGGGCTGGCGCATGAACTTTTCGTGTGGAATGATGTAGTCTTCGAATTGGACAAAATTCGCACATTGTATGTATATGCTAAAACTATAAATCACTTCGTGATTATCGACAATGTTATTTTGGGCTGGCATGCGAACTTTTCGGATGGAATGATGCAGTCTCGGAATTAGACTCAAATTCGCACATTGTATATGCCAAAACTATAATAACTTTTTTTTATCACCGACGATGTTATTTCGGCCATTCAGGACTGTTTAGGGGCTCAAAATGTCTTTTTTTTTCAGTTTCGGGTTGCCGCGCGGACTTTTCGGGTGGAATGATGCACTTTTCGAATTGGATGAAATTCGCACATTGTATGTATATGGTAAAACTATAAATCACTTCGTGATCACCGACGATATTATTTCGGCCATCCGAGACTATTTAGGGGCACAAAATGTCATCTTTCGGTCTTGGGCTGGCGCGCGAACATTTCGGAAGGAATTATGCAGTCTCTGAATTGGACGAAATTTGCACATTGTATGTATATGCTAAAACTATAAAACGCGTAGTGATCATCGACGATGTTATTTCGGCCATTCGGGACTGTTTAGGTGCTCACAATGTCGTTTTTCAGTTTTAGGCTGGCGCGCGAACTTTTCGGTTGGAATAAAGCAGTCTCCGAATTGGACAAAATTCGCACATTGTACGTATATGGTAAGATCACCGACGATATTATTTCGGCCATTCGTGACTACCTAGGCTCAAAATGTCGTTTTTTAGTTTTGGGCTGGCACGCGAATGTTTCGAATGTAACGATGCAGTCTGCGAACAGGACAAAGTTTGCATATTGTATGTATATGCTAAAACTATAAATCACTTTTTGATCACCGAAAATGTTATTCCAGCCATTCGAGACTGTTTACGAGCTCAAAATGTCGTTTTTCGGTTTTGGGCTGACGCGCTATATTTCGGGTGGAATGATGCAGTCTCCGAAATGGACGAAATTCACACATTGTATGTATATATGTTAAAATTGAAAATCACTTTGTGATCATAAACGATGTTATTTCGGCCATTCGGGACTGTTTAGGGGCTTAAGATGTTGTTTTTCGGTTTTGGGCTGGTGCGCTAACTTTTTGAGTGGAATGACGTAGTCTCCGAATTGGATGAATTCGCACGATATATTGTATATATGCAAAAACTGTAAATCACTCGCGATCACCGATGATGTTATTTCGGCCATTCATGACTGTTTAGGAGCTCAATATGTTGTTTTTCGGTTTTGTGCTACCGCACGAACATTTCGGGTGGAATGATGTAGTCTCCGAATTGGACGAAATTCGCACATTGTATGTATATTCTAAAACTAAAAATCACTTCGTCATTACCGACAATGTTATTTTGTCCATTCGAGACTGTTTAGGGGCCGGAATGTCATTTTTCGTTCTAGGCTGGCATGCGAACTTTTCGGATGGAATGATACAATCTCCGAATTACACGAAATTCGCACATTGTATTTGCTAAAACTAGAAATCACTTTGTGATCACCGATGATGTAATTTCAGCCATTCGGGACTGTTTAGGTCTCAAAATGTATTTTTTCGGTTTTTTGTTGGCGCGCGGACTTTTCTGGTGGAATGATGGATTCTTCGAAGTGGACAATATCCGCACATTGTATGTATATGCTAAAACTATAAATCAATTCGTGATTACCGACGATATTATTTCGGCCATTCGACACAGTTTAGGAGCCAAAAATGTCATTTTTCGGTTTTGGCCTAGTGCACGAACTTTTCGGATGAAATGATGCAGCCTCCGAATTGGATGAAATTTGCATATTGTATGTATCGTTTTTTGACTTTGGGCTGGTGCGTGAATATTTCGGGTAGAATGATGAAGTCTCTCGATTGGACGAAATTCACACATAGAATGTATATGCTAAATCTATAAATCAACTTGTGATTGCCGACGATGTTATCTCGGCCATTCGGGAGTGTTTAGGGGCTCAAAATGTAATTTTTCGGTATTGGGTTTGCTCGCAAACTTTTCGAGTGGAATGATGCATTCTCCGAATTGGACAAAATTCGGATATTGTATATATATGGTAGAACTATTAATCACTTTATGAACACCGATGATGTTACTTCGACCATTTGGTACTGTTTAGGGGCTCTAAATATTATTTTTCGGTTTGTGGCTAATGCGTCAACTTTTCAGGTTGAATGATGCAGTCTCCGAATTGGACGAAATTCGCACATTGTAGGTATATGCTAAAACTACAAATCACCTTATGATCACTGACGATGTTATTTCAGCCATCCGGGACTGCTTAGGGGCTCAAAATGTCATTCTTCGGTTTTAGGCATGCGCACGAACTTTTCGGGTGGCATAACGAAGTCTCTAAATTGGACGAAATTCGCACATTATATGAATATTCTAAATCTATAAGTCACTTCGTGATCACCGATGATGTTCTTTCGGCCATTCGGGAATGTTTAGGGGCTCATAATGTCATTTTTGGTTTTTGGGCTGCTGCGGAAACTTTTCTGGTTGAATGACGCAGTCTTTGAATTTTACAAAATTTGCACATTGTATGTATATTCTAAAGCAATAACTCTCTTTGTGATCACCGACGATGTTATTTCGACCATTTGGGACTATTTAGGGGCTCAAAATATCGTTTTTCGGTTTCTGGCTGGCGCGCGAACTTTTTCGGGTGGAGTGATGCAGTATCCGAATTGGATGAAATTCGCACATTATATGTATATGTTAAAACGATAAATCACATTGTGATCACCGACGATGTTATTTCGGCCATTCCGGACTTTTTAGGGGCTTAAAAAGTTGTTTTTCGGTTTTGTGCAGACGCATGAACTTTTCGGGTGGAATGATGCAGTCTCCCAATTGGACGAAATTCGCACATTGTATGAATATGCTAAAGCTTAAAGTCACTTCTTGGTCACCGACGATGTTATTTCGGCGATTCGGGAATGCTTAGGGGCTCAAAATGTCATTTTTAGTTTTTTGGCTGGCACACAAACTTTTCTGGTGGAATGATGCAGTCTTCGAATTTGACATAATTCACACATTGTATGTATATGCTAAGCCTATAAATCACTTCACGATCACCGACAATGTTATTTCGGCCATTTAGTTTTGGGCTGGCGCGCGAACTTTTCGGGTGGAATGATGCAGCCTCCGAATTGGATGAAATTCGCACATTGTATGTTTATGGTTAAACTATAAATAACTTTGTGATCACATTAGATGTTATTTTGGCAATTCGAGATTGTTCAGCACTCAAAAAGTTGTTTTTCTGTTTTCGGCTGGCGCGCAAACTTTTTGGTTGGAATGATACATTTTCATAATTGAACTAAATTCGAACATTATATGTATATGCTATAACTACAAATCACTTTGTGATCACCGACGATGTTATTTCAGCCAATCGGGACTGTTTAGGGCTCAAAATCTCATTTTCGGTATTGGACTGGTGCGCAAACTTTTCTGGTTGAATAATGCATTCTCCGAATTTGACGAAACCCACTCATTTTATGTGCATGATAAAACAATAAATCACTTCTTGATCACTGACGATGTTATTTCGGCCATTCGGGACTGTTGAGCGGCTCCAAATATCGTTTTTCGGTATTGAGCTGGAGCGCGAATTTTTTGGGTGGAATGATGAAGTCTCAGAATTGGACGAAACTCGCACATTTTATGTTTATGATAAAACTGCAAATCACTTTTTGATCACCAATGATGTTATTTCGGGCATTCGGGATTATTTAGGGGTTTAAAATGTCGTTTCTCTGTTTTGGTCTGGCGCGCGAGCTTTTCAGGTGGAATGATGCAATCTCCGAATAGGAAGAAATTCACACAATTTATGTATATGGTAAAATTATGAATCACTTTGTGATCACTGAATATGTTGTTTCGGTCATTCGGGACTGTTTAGGGGCTCAAATTGTTGTTTTTCGGTTTTGGGTTGGGGTGCAGACTTTTCGACTGGAATGATATAGTTTCCGAATTGGTTGAAATTCACACTTTTTTGTATATGGTAAATCTATAAATCACTTCGTGATAACCGACGATGTTATTTCGACCCTTCGGGACTGTTTAGGGGCTCAAAATGTTGTTTTTCAGTTTTGGGCTAGCGCACGTCCTTTTTGGGTGGAATGATGCAATCTACGAAATGGACTAAATCCGCACTTTGTATGTATATGGTAACACTATAAATCACTTCCTGATCACCGACGATTTTATTTCAGGAATCCGGGACTGTTTAGGGGCTCAAAATGTCGTTTTTTTGGTTTTAGGCTGACGCACAAACTTCTCGGGTGGAATGATCTTGTCTCTGAATTGGAAGAAATTCTCACATTGTATTTATATGCTAAAACCATAAATCACTTTGTGATCATAGACGATGTTATTTCCGTCTATTCGCGACTATTTAGGGGCTTAAAATGTCATTTTCCGGTTTTCGAGTGGAATGATGCAGTCTCCGAATTAGATGAAATTTGCACATTTTTTGTATATGCCACAATTATAAATCACTTCGTGACCACCGATGACGTTATTTTGCCCATTCAAGACTGTTTAGTGGCTCAAAATGTCATTTTTCGGTTTTGGGCTAGCGCGAACATTTCGGGTAGAATGATGTAGTCTTCGAATGGGACGAAAATCGCACATTGTATGTATATGCTAAAACTATAAATCACTTCGAATGCGACGAAAATCAGCCATTCTGGACTGTTTAGGAGCTCAAAATGTCGTTTTTCGGTTTTGGGCTGTCGCACGAACTTTTCGGGTGGAATAATGCAGTTTCCGAATTGGAAAAAATTCGAACATTGTATGTATATAGGAAAACTCACTACTAGAAAAACAACCTTTTACGACGCTCATTGCACGTCGTAAAAGGCTCAGACGATGCGCAAATGCGCGTCAAGGAAGGCCCTGTCATAAAGAGAGACGACGCGCATTTACGAGTCTCATTTATGACGCACAATTACGACGCGTGTTTACGACACGCAGTGCGTATCAAGGAAGGCCCTATCATAAAGGAAGACGACACGCATTTGTGTGTCGTAACCTTACGACGCGCGTGTTAATGACACGCAATGCGTATCAAGAAAGCCCATGTCAAGAAAGGCCATGTTATAAATGAAGATGACACAAATTTTTGCATATCATAATTTTAAATGTTTAAAAAACTATATTTTTATATGTATTAATTTTTAAATTAAATTTTCATTTAATGTCTCATAATAGAAATAAATTACCATATACAAAAAATACAATCCATTGCATAAAATTTAGTGTCATACAGTTCTATTTCATTACAATATATAAATTTGTATTCATCTAATCTAGTCTGTGTTTCATAGTAACAATTGAAATGAAGAATGCAACACTTGTATTTGCAGCATCTTATCTCGTTCAGCTTGAGCTTTCTTTTCCTCTTCTAACTCCAGAGCTATTCTCTTTCATCAATCCTGTAAAATTAATTCTTATTACGACACTCTACTTTTAAGCCTACCAAGTTCACAGGTAAGATTGCAATTCCACTTGGATTAACACTTGAATGCAACCTTGGGATCCCTTAAGTGAATGCAACATTCATTTTATTTATTTGTTTGTGTTTATTATTTAATCAGGTCGTGGTATATTCTAGAAAATGTGTTTAGGAAAAAGTTTTATCCACTTGGATCAACACCAAAAATACCAAACAAAACTGCAGAAATGGTACCTGTTCTATCCTTCGCCACTACACTCATTATCTGTTTCAGCCTTCAAAACTTCACCACCAAACTCACTTGAAACACCATACACCTCTCAGTCATGTTGCAAATGAAAACAAAATCTGAGAAATGGTTTTATTATTGGACCTATTTAACATATGCATGGACTTATTAAGTTTATTCATGAAAAAGAATAGAATAGAAAAGCACCTTTAGCAAATCTACCCAGTTTTAGCAAATGTATTACAAATACAAGAGCTGTTGTACCTCAACTGCTCTTGCTTCAAAAAAGTGATCAGGTATAGGTGCATGACCACCATCATGCTGAAGGATTCTAAGTTTGCCTTCCTACAACCAAAAATAAATAATAAAAATAAAAATATAGACTAAAGTTTTTTTTATTAGATAAAGTACAAACCTTGGTTCCATAAACAAGACCAACTCCAGCAAGAGGATGAAAGCAAGCCACATTGACCTCATCTTCTGCACTCGGAAGCACACTCACAAGTTCCATATCTGAAACTCTATATACCTGAAACCCAAAACCATATGTTCAAATAAACAACCATCAATTATTATTATTATGCTTTATGATGCCTTTACTTATGAATACTCATTTCTCGAAAATAATGCTTGAATCAGTTATGTAGGAGACACATTAGATAATATTTGGATATGGATTATTTCGGAGAGGTTTTCTTCAACAATGACAGGTAAGTAATAATAAATATACCTAAACTTACATCTATAATCCAGACATGAACTTTAATTTTTTTTTGGAAAACCGTTAGACTCTTAGGTTGCGTTTAGTTACGGAAAAACAGTTTTCATTTTTCGTTTTTTGTTTTCCCTTTTTGATTTTCGTTTTCTGTTTTCATTTTTCATTGAAAAATTTAGAAAACGTGTTTAGTTAAACTTATTCATTTTTCATTTTCAGTTTTAGAAAATTAGAAAACGTGTTTAGATGTGTATTTTTCTATTGGTTTTCATTTTTAAAAAACGGTAGCGGTGGTAAGGTGTGGGTGGGGCGGTGACGGTAGTGGGTCGGCGGCGGTGGCGGTGATGACAGGCGATGGTGGTGGCGGCGGCAATTGTGTCAGTGGTGGTGATGACAGGCGGTGGTGATGGTAGATCGGTGATTGTCGTGATGGTGTTGGGTGGTTGGGGGTGCGAGTGTGTGTTTGTGTGTGTTTGTGGGGGTATGTATGTATGTGGGTGTGTGTTTGTGGGTGGGTGTGGGAGGGTGGGTATGTATGTGTGTGTGGGTTGGTGTGTGTGTGTGTGGGTGGGTATGTATGTGTGTGTGTTTGTGGGTTGGTATGTGTGCGTGTGTGCGGGTGGGTGTGTGTGTGTATGTTTGTGGGTGTGTGTGTGTGTGTGAATGGATATGTATATGTATGTGTGTGTGTTTGTGGGTGTGTGTGTGGGGGGGGGGGGGGGGGAGGTTGGTGTGTGTGTGTGTGCGGGTGGGTGTGTGTGTGGGGGGGGGGGGGAGTGGGTATGTATGTGTGTGTGTGTGTTTGTGGGTGGGTGTGTGTGGGTGGGTGGGTATGTATGTGTATGTGAGTGGGTTGGTGTGTGTGTGTGTGTGTGCGGGTTGGTGTGTGTGTGTGTGTGTGTGGATATGTATGTATGTGTGTGTTTGTGGGTGGGTGTGTGTGGTTGGGTATGTATGTGTGTGTGTGGGTTGGTGTGTGTGTATGTGTGAATGGGTATGTATGTGTGTGTGTTTGTGGGTTGGTGTGTGTGTGTGTGTGTGTGCGTGCGGGTGGGTGTGTGTGGGGGTAGGTAGAGGTGGATGGGGTGGAGTGGGTGTGTGTTTATAGAAAAATTTTGGAATTAGAAAAATATGGAAAACAATGATTATCAGTTTTCCAAAATTTTCCAACTTCTTTGTAATTTTAGAAAACGGAAAATTTTCATTTTCCGTGAAAAATTTAGAAAAATAGACAAACTAAACGCGTTTTCAAAATTCTCATTTTTCTTAGAAAATTTTTCTGAAAAACGGTCCATTTTTCCACAACTAAACGCACCCTTAAGTGTCCATTCTCTTTTCACATTTTAAATCTAATTAGAATTATATTGAATTCTTAAGAAATAAAGGTTAATATGAACAGGGCAAGTTTATTTCAAGCATTAGGCATATCCTATGATTGTTTCAATATTTATCTCATATATGAGTGATGACTTATTAGCACATTTATATTTGTTTTTATCTTTTCAAATATTTTGACATTTTCAAGATGGTTAGGATCTACATCTGTTAATTTTTAATTTTCATTTTGTAGTTTAGATTATTTATATCACTCTCACTCACTTTTTCGTATAACTCACACCCATTACCCCTACAGAGCACAAGAAAAAGAGTGTTGATAACGACACAGGTGATGTGAATATCCAACAACTTACATATGATGATGAGAAGATGTCAAAGGTTGCTATGCAACGTAAAAGAGGAGACTTTATGAATCCATGAAGACTTGCTTTCATTTTTTTCCACTTTTATTAATAAACGAAATATGTATTATTAATGTTTTTAACATTATATTTCATTCAAATTTACCAAGAAAAGAAAAATACAAGTGTGGACACGCTCAAGACAAAGAAAACAAATATTCACAAAATCAAGAAAATGACATCATATTGAAGTTGAATTCTCTAAGGTCCCAACTTTCATTAGCAGTGAATTTAATTTTGTTTTGTGATGTTTCTTTTTTTAACAGTGAATGGACACTGGACTATAGTATGAAATTACAGAAATGGTCCCAGGATTAATGGAATAGTAACATGTTTTTAGTTCCCTGGATTAATAAGTACATTTTTGGTCCCTGTAGTTTTAAATTTCAGTAACTATAGATTTACCAAATGTAGTTTTTTATTTCAATAATATATATTTCATTCCATGCAGTTTATAATTTATATCAATTAGATTTTTGGTCCTTGTAGTTGTTAGTTTAAGATAGGTATAGTTTTCAATATGTAGATTTAATCCGTGTGATTTTTAGTTTTGATAACTACAGTTCCAGTCCTTATAATTAATTACTTGCATTAGTTACAATTTTGGTCCCTGTGATCAGGGTAACCCTACTAGTTATAACTTTCATTAGTTACAATTTTGGTCCTTGTAATCAGGGTACCCCTACTAGTTATAACTTGCATTAGTTACACGAGAGTATACTTAAGGAATGGAAAAATTCTGAAGCAGTAACAACCTGATGCAAAAAGTCATCTATGGCCTAGTTCCAAAATATACTAAAAGAGTTAGACTCCTAAAATAACTCAAAAAAGTTTAATAAACTAAATATTCCAAAAACACCCTTAGGACTCTTTTTGTCCTACAATCTGAATTAAGTCAACAACAAAATCTAAAATTTTCCAACCAAGGATCTCCAGAACCAACACATGTGCAACAAATGACATCAGCACTCTGAGATATCTGTCGTTCTGTAGCGCACTTGAGTGCTTTATACTTTTTCTCGTCACGACTGGACAATTCCCCTGCGTAAGTTACCAAATAAATATCTGTCAGCTCAATCCACCAACCATAATTTTTGATAATTTACACAAAAAAAAAAAAAAAAAAAGTCAGGAAGATCAGGTCAGGTGTATAAATGACATTAATGGTGCTAGGAAAAGAAAACAATGTCGATAACACATGAATGAGATTTGACAAACAAGCAAGAAATGAATTAGCATTTGTAACCCTAAGAGCCGATGGAGAGCGTGAGTTCATGTTCTTCCGCCATCCAAGTGTCGATATGCTTCTCACAGAGGCAGAACTCGATACAGATTTGATCCAAAAGGTTCATTCAATCATCCTTTTTTGATGGCTGTATATTTAGAAAGATTAAATTGCGACCATTTTTTGTTATTTAACCAGTCGACAATCTTTCACTACGGATCCATTAGTTTGATTGAAGATCCATGCAAATCAGCTCACGTAGCTGCATTGAAAATTGCTAAAAAAAGCAAGAAGCATTCTTTCATATGATCCTAATTTAAGACTACCTTTATGGCCATCACCTGAGGCTGCTCGAAAAGGCATCCTGAGAATTTGGGATCAAGCAGATTTTATCAAGGTGCAAAATTTCATAGTGGGTTGACTTTTTTTGACATAAACCTTTTGATGGGTTATTGACTTTTCGGGAAATTACAGATTAGTGAAGATGAAATTGTGTTCTTGACTGGAGGTGATGATCCCTATGATGACAAAGTTGTCTTGACCAAACTTTTTCACCCAAATCTCAAGTTGTTGATAGTCATAGAAGGTCCTAATGGTTGCAGATACTACACCAAGGTTATTTTTGTAAATTTAATACGATTGTTGGATTATCTTAATTGATATCAATTTGCGAGTTTTATTTTCAGTATTTTCATGGGAAAGTTGGTGGTGTTAAGGTGAAGTGTTGATACAACTGGTGTAGGTGATGCTTTTGTTCGAGGACTCCTTCTCAATTTGGCCAAAAATACTCAATTATTTAAGGTTAAACATTTAAAAAAATTGGTTGAAAAAATCATTTTCTGAATATATTGAGTTTTATAAGATTTATGTCATGCCCCGTTTTAGGATGAAAATAAGCTAAGAGATGCATTGAGGTTTGCAAATATTTGTGGGGCCATTACAGTTACAGAGAGAGGAGCGATTCCATCATTGCCTTCCAAGGAAGCTGTTCATAAGAAGTTGGAAGAATCCGAAAATAAATAACTTGTGTCATTTTTTTGGTTTGAAATTAGAAGAAATGATTATTAAATAGCCTTCTACAAGGTAGAATGTACTAGAGAACAAATATGAACAAAAAATAGAGTTTGTTCATTATATAATTGTATTTATGTATTGTACCTTTGCTTGTAGTTCTTGAATTCGTTCATTATATACTTGCATCTGAAACACCAACAATTAAACTCAAAATAAATCAAAGAATTTCGAGCTCAAATGAATGAAAATCCATATTTGAGAGTCAACTTCTTATTCTTTTCTGTGATAAAAGTCAACCTTTCAAGCACAAATGATGGATACACTCCTCTCTAGCTGTTGTTCAAGCTTTTGTAGTTCACCAATGGTGCTTGATCCCAGACCTTCTCCGAAAAGTTTCCTGTAATACAAAAACCAAGACCATATATATATATATATATATATATATATATATATATATATATATATATATATATATATATATATATATATATATATATATATATATATATATATATATATATATATATACTTATTACTTATTACTTATTACTTACAGATACCAAGACCACCCCATCCTTTGTTGATGATGCCCCTTTGTCCAGATATTTCTAGGGCTTTAACGATTGTCTGTGTCATTTTCTCAGGCTCTTGAACTGGCTGATAATGGATAAATAAAATTGTGGGAATTTATATTTAGATTACTTTTTTTTTATAATATAAATTATAAAAAGCATAAAAGAACTGATGATATGGATAAAGAAAACTCACAAGGCTACCAAATCCAATGTAGATAGGCTTTGGGCCAGCGTACAAGTTCTTCAGGGGGTTTGTAGTTTGATGCGAGATCAAGGAAACAAAATCCAACCACATAAATTTTAGGTCCCCAATCTGTGAATATTATGATTTGATTAATCCATCTCATATAATAAAGTCTAATAAATAGTTAATATAGGGAAAATTTACCTTTTGGTTTAGGAACAAGATGAGGACTCCATATGTATCCATGTGGAATATCAGTCTCAGAGCCTTGAGAACCACTAAAATACGTGACAGGTCACAGATTCAACTTTTTCTTCCTAACATCATTTATCATGTCTCGAATTCCAAGCCAGATTAAAGAGTCAACTATCTATCTGATATGACAACTGCAACAACACATGTAAAATACAAAAGTTAATTATGTAATAGAAACAAAAAGAACTACTAATATTAACGATTGAACTTACTCTATATCCAGCTGGTTGCTTGACACGGGATAGAGGATGAGGAAATTCCTCCTGTTGAAGAAACTCCATGTTTAAGTTAGACAATATCCTAGCTCGATCACACTCTGGGATAAGGATAACGGGTTCATCATCAAGATAGCGAACCGGATCTCCATAAGGGCCCACCATCAGAAGTATATCATCCCAACACAGCAATACACTGTCCATTCCACACCAAGAAAGTTGCTCTGGAGCTAGGGTAGAATGTAGAAGAAACAAAAACAAGAAATCGTTATATAAGGGGAAGATAATGAAACTTTATTGAAGCCTTGAAGTTGTAGGGACGTCAAACTGAAGACAAAAAGAAGAAAAAATTTATTTGTGAGATAAGATACATGAAGAATGTAGCTTTTGGGAGTGAACCAAGAAGGAGTAGGATCAGATACGTCTCCTTGACGGGAGGCGCGTAGGTCAGCGACTGTGGCGAAGAGGAGAGATGGGTTGGAGGAGAAGGCGGAAGTGCGTGCTTAGGTTGATGGCGAGCTTCGGCTTTGATTTCGTTCCAGACCCAGTCGCATTCGTTTTCTCAGCCATTAACGGCGGTTTGTGGAGATGATGATGGCATCGTGGACTACGACATGGCGTTCCGATCTTGAACCAGTATCTTGAGATGGCGAAAGTGTGTGCTTAGGTTTCTAGATGCACTCCAAACTCTTAAAGCTTATCAAGTTCGATGTTGGTGGTGGCAGATTAGGGCTTGCAGAGAGAGAGAGAGAGAGAGAGAGAGAGAGAGAGAGAGAGAGAGAGAGAAAGAAAGAGAAAGAGTGCAGAGGTAAAGGAAGACAAGTCGATTCAAAAGGATGTGCTGATTTAAAAGGATTATTAGGGTTCTATTGTAGGATTCTAGTGTGGATTGAGTTTTTAAGGTTCAATGGCAGTGGCAGTGGCAATGGCTTAGGGTTTATAGAGAGAAGGAAGGAGTGAATGAAAAAGGAGATACTACAGAGAGAGGGTAGAAGCGGGGTTCTACAAAATTTTAGAATTCCAGACGATTTCGTTTTCCCCCTTTAAAAACGCGCGTTTAGGTAAATATATATATATATATATATATATATATATATATATATATATATATATATATATATATATATATATATATATATATATATATATATATAAAGCGGCACATTCAGAGGATGCACACTTTATGAAAGGCGCCCTCCGCATTTTTTTTTCTTTTCTTACACTAATTTTAGGGCACGCACAAATGCGTGTCCATTATCCTTCAAATTTTGCAAAATTAACATTATTTTTTAGGGCACACACCAATGCACGTCCTCTATCAGCGAGTGTCATTGTTTGCGTGTCGTTAAAGGGCTGTTTTCTAGTAGTGACAATGTATTATTTCGTGATCACCGACGATCTTATTTTTGCCGTTCAGAACTATGTAGGGGCTCGAAATGTCGTTTTTTGGTTTTGGGCTGGCGCGTGAACTTTTCGGGTGGAATGATGCAGTCTCCTAATTGAACGAAATTCACACGTAGTATGTATATGCAAAAATTATAAATCATCTGGTGATCACCGACGATGTAATTTTGGCCATTCGGGAATGTTTAGGGGCACAAAATGTTGTTTTTCGGTTTTGGGGTGGCGCGTGAACTTTTCGGATGAAATGATGTAGTCTCCGAAAAGGACAAAATTCGCACATTGTATGTATGTGCTAAAACTATATATCACTTCAAGATCACCAACGATGTTATTTCACCTATTCCGGACTGTTTAGGGGCTCAAAATATCATTTCTCGGTTTTCGGCTGTTGCGCGAACTTTTCGGGTGAAATGATGTAGTTTCCGAATTGGATGAAATTCGCACGTTGAATTTATATGCTAAAACTATAAATCACTTTGTGATCAGCGAAGATGTTATTTTGGTCATTCGTGACTTTTTAGGGGCTCAAAATCTCGTTTTTCGGTTTTGGGTTGGCGCACGAACTTTTCGGGTGGAATGATGCAGTCTCCAAATTGAACGAAATTTGCACATTGTATTTATATGTTAAAACTATAAACCACTTCGTGATCACCGACGATGTTATTTCGGCCACTCAGGGTTGTTTAGGGCTCAAAATGTCGCTTTTCGGTTTTGGGCTGGCACGTGAAATTTTCAGGTGGTATGATGTAGTCTCTGAATTGGTCGAAATTTGCACATTGTATGTAAGAGCTCGAAATGTCATTTTTTGGTTTTGGGCCAGCATATGAACTTTTCGGGTCGAATGATATAGTCTTCGAATAGTACGAAATTTGCACATTGAATATATACGCTAAAACAATAAATCACTTCGTGATCACTGACAATGTTATTTCGGCAATTCGGGACTGTTTAGAGGCTTCAAATGTCATTTTCCAGTATTAGGTTGGCGCGCGAACCTTTTAGGTGGAATGATGCATTCTCCGAATTTTACGAAACTGGGACACTTTATGTATATGATAAAACAATAAATCACTTCGTGATCACCAACGATGTTATTTCGTGTATTCGAGACTATTTAGGGGTTCAAAATGTTGTTTTTCAGTTTTAGGTTGGCGCACGAGCTTTTCGGGTGGAATGATGCGGTCTCCGAATTGGACGAAATTTACACATTGTATGTATTTGGTAAAACTATAAATCACTTTGTGATTACCGAATAGGTTATTTCGGCTATTCAGGACTGTTTAGGGGCTTAAATTGTCGTTTTTCGGTTTTGGGTTGGGGTGCGGTCTTTTCGGGTGGAATGATACAGTCTTCGAATTGGACAAAATTCGCACATTTTATGTATATGGTAAATCTATAAATCACTTTGTGATCACCGACGATGTTATTTCGGCCCTTCTGGATTGTTTAGGGGCTCATAATGTTCTTTTTCAGTTTTGGGCTAGCGCACGAACTTTTTGGGTGGAATGATGCAATCTCTGAATTGGACGAAATTCGAACATTATATGTATATTTTAACACTATAAATCACTTTGTGATCACCGACGATTTTATTTTAGCAATTCAGAACTGTTTAGGGGCTCAAAATGTCGTTTTTCGATTTTGGGATGGCGCGAACTTTTCTGGTGAAATGATGTAGTCTCCGTATGGGACTAAATTCTCACATTGTATTTATATGCTAAAACCATAAAGCAATTTGTTATCACCGACGATGTTATTTCCGTCTATTCGGGACGATTTAGGGCTCAAAATGTCATTTTTCGATTTTGGGCTGGCGCACGAACTTTTCGGGTGGAATGATGCAGTCTCCGAATTGGACAAAATTTGCACATTGTTTGTATATGGTTAATCTATAAATCACTTTGTGATCACCGACGATGTTATTTCGGCCATTAAGGATTGTTTAGGGGCTCAAAATGTCGTTTTTTTGGTTTTGGGTTGGCGCATGAACTTTTCGGGTGGAATGATGCAGTCTCAAAATTAGATGAAATTCGTGCATTGTATGTATATGCTAAAAATATAAATTACTTCGTGATTACCGACGATGTTATTTCCGTCATTCAGGACTGTTTAGGGTCTCAAATGTCGTTTTTCGGTTTTGGGCTAGCTCGCGTATTTTTCGGATGGAATGATGCAGTCTCCGAATTGAACGAAATTCGCACATTGTCTGTATATGGTAAAACTAGTCTATCTTTACAATTTTATAAAATACAACTAGTCTAAAACTAATTTATTACATATAAAAATAAACACATGAAATAATAGTTATTTATCTATTACATCATCATATGAATAAATAGTAACCACAAAAGTCCTAATGGCTTGTTTATACACAACAAACATATCAAACATACCAACAAACAACTCTTTGTTTTTTCTAAGGCAACCTTTATATAACCATAATGCATGAAAAAAAAAATTATATAAAAATAAACACTTTTAACAACAAATTGCCAAAGAAAACAAATATAGATATTTCTTTAGTCAAAAAGAAATTCATGATTGTTTTCAAAAAACCAAAGATTATCACATAAAAAATCATTCTAACATTTAAAAGATGGTTATGATACCACTGAAGGGTTTTTGTTGCATAAATATATAGTTTTTCACAAAAAACTAGCAACAAGAGCTTTAAAATTTCATATAAATTTTGAGTATGACAACAAAACAAATCATCAAGGATCCTTTTAAAGAGGTTAGAATGATGTTACAACAACCATAGGGTGTTTAGAAACAACAACCTTTGATGCCTTTAGACCCTCTTGTATTTGGGGTGTTGAAGTAGATAGCAAGAACAATAAGCTTTATTTTCTCTACAAGTAATCCACCAACAAGAATAAGGTACTCAAAATGAGGTACTCAAAATGCTAGCTTTCCTCTTGTATGACTTTGTTCTTTAAGCCTTAAGTTCTTAAACAATTAAGCACTATAAGGAAGACATAATGTAAGCACTAAAAGCTAAAACACCAACTTCAAAAGTGGAGAGAGGCTCTCCCTTAGGTGCTCTCGGCTTTAGAGAGAAATAGAGAGGAGAAAGACCAAAAGAACTTGTTTCATTTCATGCACAAGAGTCCCCTTTTATACACCCATGCAAATTAAAGTCAAACCATTGAAATACTCCAAAGTGTTTTAAAGCATAAAGTGAAAAGGGGACAAAGTATGGACACCAACTTGGGAAGAAAACATAAGCAATCTCCCATACACTAGGTCATTTCGGCCATGATGACTTGGAAAAGACAAAAATTGTCTCCAACTTTATTAACCATGGTAAAGTAAGTCTTTAACTTAATCATGCTTAAGTGAAGGGTCCAAAACTTTGTACATGACTTATTATATGATATCATCTCATATAATGGCTAGTTCCTAGTTTCTTTTATTATTATTTTCATAAAATAATAATTATTCTCTAATTAAATACAAGAGTTGAATTTATTTATTAATAACAAATTACTTAATAAATATTTAATAAGTGCTAACTTGATTAAGGTGTGAGCCTATAGGATCATATGCCATTAGCAATGTTATTTAATAATGATTCTTGTGCATATAGGTTCAATGTTCTCACTAGTAGCCATCCTTTGGGCTCGTCATGCATAGTATGCAGAGTCCTTGATATTGGGTTTTTGTGGCACTTCAGCCATGCAATCTTTGGCATAGTGATTTGCATGACCACACTTGTGACAAATGATATTTGGTTTGTCTGACTTCGGAATTTCATGGGATTCTGAATGATGATTTGGTGTAGAGATGTTAGGTTTATAAGTAGGTTGATTTTCTGAAGGTTTGGGAAATGATTGGGCATTACTTTGATGAGGAGCTTGTAAACGTTTGTGATATGGTTTGTGAGTGGGATTGAAAGGACTCTTATATTTCATGGGAAGTAAAGCAAACTCTTGTTTAAAGCAAAGTTCAGAGTCCATTGCTTCAGGGTCGAGGTCTCCATCAAACCGATAGTTTGAGCTAGCAGGAGCAGGTAAAGCATATGGAGTGGGTTGAACAGGTAGGATAGGTGGGATAATAGCTTTGAACGGGTCCGAAACAGAGGGGTTCGAGATGTGAGGATCGAAAGAACTAACAAGATCAAGAGGACCTCCTGAGAGTTCTCTCAAAGTTTGTGCAACATTTGATTCATAACCTTGAAGCTCATCAAACAGGTGGTAAAGCTTCAACTTCTTCAGAGATCCATTACTCTTAAGACATGATTTCACATTTCCCCATCGCTTACCAAGACTATTGATGAATTTTAGATTGTATTCTAGTGGAGTTGGGAAAATACCATGAGATGTCATGTTGTTCAACAATTTGGTATTAGTTAGAGGTCAAGGAAACTGATTCACCAGGAGTTGTGGTGAAAGTATTGAACTCGTTAACAAAGGAAGTCAAACACTTATCCTTCATGTTTTCTAATCCCTCGAACAGGCCTTGGAGTGTGTCCCAAATATCTTTAGCGGATTTTCACAACTTAATGTGCTCAAAGAGAGAAGGAGGAACACCGAACACCATCTTAGGAATATGTAATTTGATATGCATGCAGTTTTTCAATATCATCAGCAGTGAGAAGGTTTGAAAGTTGTTCTTCCTGTTCCATGAGAGTTGCAGCAGCATCTCTCACATTCTGTCTTACTGGAACATGTGGACCTTCTTTTACGGGTCTCCAGATAGCTTCACTTTTCTCCTTACCAAGTAAGAATCTTTCCATTCTAACTTTCCAATGATCATACTCTTCAACAACTAGCAGTGGGGCACGAGAAGAGCAACCCAAGTTATTTGTTATTTGCGTTGAATACATTTGTTGAGAATTAGGAGCAACCATTAAAGTTAAGATATTAGAGCAGAAGCGGTATATAGAAGAACTTTTAACTTGAACACGGAAATGATTGAAATACCAACGTAATTTCAAATAAACTATAATTTGTTCTTATGGATTCAAAGGACAACAACTCAAGCTTTGATACCAATTGTGAGTATAAGAATCAATGCGCAAGGACAAGGTTTGGAAACTCAAACCTTGAGTTAATCTTTAAGATCAATGTCTGCTCTTAATTAATGGTTCCAGACGAATCTAACAATACCAGTTAGGACTTGAAGAAAGATTCAACAAAGTACTCTAATATTACATGAAGTAAAATAGGAGTATAATTAATGTAAAGACATTCAGTGAACAAGAAGAATGTTGTGAAAGATCTTCACTTGAGAGAAAAGTGAAAGTTAAGTAAATATAATTTTTGCTATCTTTGGAGTAACAACACATATATTTCTTGTCATTCAAATCACTCCTTAAATAGACTAAGGAGGAACATCGTACAAACTGGGAAAGATTCCTAGGACTGGATAATAATCAGTCACTGACAAACTGATTATCTAAAAGATACATAAAGGAAATTCATCTGAAATGTTACATCCATAATAAGACAAGAAACATTAAATGCTCGAATTGATTGTAAATCTCAGAATTGCCCTTCATCTCAAAATGATCTTCATCTTGTACTCCATCTCTATCTCGGACTTCACATATCTCTGACTTAACAGGCGTCAAATCTTTATTACTTGTGATTGCTAGAGGTTCACTTTTCATGTTTCAATAGGTTTGACTTGAATTTGACCCATTTTAACTACTTAGGACTATTTTTCTCTTGTTTTGGATGGAGAGGTACTTGGGATGTACACTAGAAAAGTTACATTCCTACTTAATAGAACTTTAGGCCATAATTGTCAAAAAATCGAAATTAGGGAGTGGAAAGTGTAAATTTTCAAAATAAGAGTCTCACACCTTGCACTCCAACAGATGGGATCGACTTAGGAGCTTTATGGTTGTTGATAAATGGCGATTCAAGAATAGAAAGACCCTACAATTTGATCTCAAGCTTTTCTAGTTCATTTAGAGCACATTATGAAGTAATTTAGTGGTCTAAGGTATAACTTCTTTCCCCCTTGGTGTGCAAATCCGAGTTTCACTTTTTGTTTGGATGTTAAATCTGATTTTCATCCCATTAGAGGACTAGGGTTTGTGTTCTAAGGAAACTAAGATGATTATGTTAGCTTCTATCTCAAGTCTTTCATATAGTGGAGATTTAGTTGAAATTGCTAAATCTCCACAAACCCTAGATGTTCCAATAATAATGATGATGTGATAATCTAACCTTTATACGATTCCATGACCATTGAGGAAGTATTTATTGCAAATCTTCATAGAATAACACAATTCAAGCAATGGTATAATCATTTACTTAGATTATGAAGCTTGGGGACATTTATGAAATATGAACCTTAATGGTGATTGTTGGAGATATAAGAAGTGTGTATGGTTCATAACCATAATATTATGTTATAGATTAAGAATTGAAGGTCAACATGAAGAATCATCCTAGTGTGGTTCTAGTGATTGTTGGGACAAAAAGGGCAAAATGGGAATAAAAGAGGAAAAACATGTTCTTGAGATCACTTTTATGTATTGGAATGTTGAGAAACTTGCCATACTTATATATATATATATATATATATATATATATATATATATATATATATATATATATATATATCAATCTATTGGAAATTATGTTCATGGAGGAAGCGGTTAGTAAAGACATTAAATCATTTGGTGGATTGAGTACTTTTTCATATTAGGTGGCTTAGTGACAACTTGATGCTTTTAATCATTGGGAAAGCTTATTGAATTAAGTCAAATTAATAAGAGTGGCACAATAATTTTGTACTTTTATTGGTGTCTTATTGGGTTTAAGTTAAGTGCTTAATGGAAATTGGGATTTCTTGGACGTGGGGCATCCATGTATAGACACGAGGCACCTGGTGCAACAGATCCCGGATGATGCGAATTCTTTCACGACTTCTATTTGATTCCATTTTTAAGCATCCCCTATGTTATAATGACTTGTAATCCTTGTTTTTAAATGAATTTATGTATAATTCTTAGATTACTTTTAGCAGTATAGTAATGTAATTTCAATTTATATAGGTAGTGATTGAGACTGGTTACTTATTGAAGAGAAGTGGAATAAGAAGGTAGGAACTAAGGTGAGTTACCAGGAACATACATCCCACACCTACTAAATTTTTATAAAACTTACTTGATTCTCATTTCATGGTACTTTATGTACACATTGATTGTTATATGTTGTAATTGTGCATTTATGCAAAATATTTTCTTGAAATGTTTTGATTGATCTTCCTTCATCCTCCATCTACACTATGAGGGCCGACCGAAATATGTTTGGTTGTTTAATAGCCATGAAACTCAACAGCTTGGAAACTTTGAAAAATGTTTTCGTCATCGTGTGTGTGCATATTCATACCAGGACGGGTTTGACTTGAGATCCCGAGTACCCTAATGGACATTGATTATTGTTGTTATTAGATTTCTAGATAATCCTCACATGAACAAGTAGAGGTGTGTTACTCCTCTTGTAGCCTAGGTTAGATAGCCCCTAGTGCCATGTTTGTGGATATAAGGGCAAATTTGACATTTTGTTTGTCGCATGTTCTTCACATTCGACCATCAAGTTTATGAGTTGGACTTTAAGATTGACATGGGGTTGGTAATGGATGCATGCATAACATTGCATTTAACATGAAATTCTTATACATCTTTTGGCATTATTTAAACGAAAGAAAAATATTTTTTGCATCTTTCAAAATATAAATTATAAGTTTAGGGAGGATCAATTCGAGTATTAGGATTGTTATTCCTTATTCAAAATGAGTTGATCCTATGATAGCTCACTACACATTTCAGTATCGGACTTATTTTGGATGTATGTTCAAATTGAGAGGTTGATGCTTAGGAGTTAGCATGGATTTTTGAAAACATCGGCTTGTGAGGAACTTGGACCTTTGTTATGATACCTAATGAATAACTTTGCTTCTTTAAACTTTTGGGACCGTTAAACTTTTCCGCATTAAACTTGAAAGTTTTGAATATTAACAATTAAAAACTTCATCGAAAATAATTTTACAAATAGACCCTAAGGAGGGGTGTTACAAAATATTAATTAAAAAGTCAAAATGATCTTGACTTGGCTATGTTTGGATATAAAGTAATAACAAGTTAATTTTCTAGGATTCATATAAAAATATCTGAGACATATTAGTTTAATTTGAAATTAATTGGTGATAAACGAGAAACTTAAAAATCTAAGGACCAATATTACCAATATGTCAAAGTTATGAACTTACACCAAGTTCCCTCTCTTATTCCTCATTCTAACGCTTGGAGAATTGGAGATAGATGATGAAATTGGGAGCAAAACTTAAGATCCAATAATGCTTCTAAGCTTATACTTGAATTAGAAGCTTGTAATGTACCTTTCTTCTCTTTTGTTGTCTTCTATGTTACATTAAACTCTATGAAGAGTAAATTACACAAATGGTCCCTATGGTTTGGGGTAATTTTCATACTTTGTTTCTAATTTATTTTTTTAACTCGAAAAATCCCTACTGTTTGTTTTTATTACGCATTTGATCCCTATCTTATCTAAAAAACTATTTCTCTTTTGATTTTTTTTTAATTTGTTTAAATAAACACACCTCAACCTCACCCCTCACCTTACCTTACCTACACCACAATTTTTTCCTATTTAAATAATCATCTTTTTAGGTAAAATAGGAACAAAGCGCCTAACATAAACAAATAGTATGGACCAAACGCGTAACAAAAATAAACAGTAGGAATCTTCCGAGTTAAAAAAATAAGTTAGAGACCAAACGCATAAATTAACCCAAACCATAGGGACCATTCATGTAATTTACTCTAATATGAAATTGAAGACGAACTTAGGGATCTAATCAAATTCAATTTCTTAGTATGGATTTGTGCTTTAGGCATATTGATGACGAGCTTAGTTTTGTGCTTTAGGCATAGTGTGAACAATTTTTAAACGTAGAGGCCTAAAACAATGCAATGATTTCAAGAAATGCAAACAATGTAGAGGCCCATACAAATACGATTAAAATTGAAGGCTCAATTTAGTGACACGTCAAAAATCCAAAACTCAAACTCATTACCCTCAAAATAATTCAATTATTTTAGACCAAAACCAAAACACTCAAATTCATTCCATTCCATTCCATCATTCCTACTCTGATTCCGATTCCGCACTCTGAAGCCATTCCACAAACGGCTTCGCATTCCTCCAGATAACGGAATCCTTATTCCCACCTTTCAACCCCTCCCCATACCACTTCACCACATACTCCTCCTCCACCACATCCGCATCATAAAGCGCCTTCAAAACAAGCGCCACCTCCTTCACCGCCACCGGATTCTTCACCTTCCCACAATACTCCTCCACCGCCCCAAGCAACATCATCTGCCCCTCCTCCCCATCCGCCACCACCGCCGCCAGATACTTCCGTCTCTTCACCACCACCTTCGCAAACCCCTTCTCCACCCCGTCAAATAACCCTTCATACACCGCGTTCACGTTCTCCTTTCTCGTCCCAGTCAGCGCTGACATCATCACATCCGGCCCCACTCCTTTCTCCAAATCCTCCTTCACTTTCTCCACTAGAATCTGATGTGGCGTTTTCGCCTCCTCCGGCTCATCCAACAGCATCACCATGTCGGCTGTCACCGCGCTCAGCTGTTCTTGTACACGCTGGCGTGCGGCTTCCGCTGACGTGTCAGTCTGCCATTGGATGTTGTCATCGTCGACATCTGCCACGTCAGCAGGTGGTGAAGATGTGGGTTTTACTTCTTTTCCCTTTTTTTTACTCTTGACCTTTTTATTCTCCTCATCAGCTGCTTCCCCTTCTTTTAACCTCTCCTTTTCAGCCCTCCTAAGGGCTTTTTTGTCTTTTGACTTTTTTTGCTCAGGTGGGTTTTTGAGGATAAATGATGTTAACTTATCTCTCATGTCCACGTCAGATATGAACCCACAAGCAGCACATTTGAGCTGAACCATTTGAGTTTTAGTAATCAAAACTTCAGTTTCTGGATTCCCACATCCGTAACACTGAACGTATTTTTTAATAAAAATTTCAAGAAGACCCGCGAGTTTTGCAGTGTCGTGGGACCCGTTGACCAAGGACACACCCGTCTTTTCATCAAATTTCGATTGGGCACCGAGTTCACACCCGAAATACTTAGTAGTATAAGAAGGTGGTCTAGCTAAAGCTTTAGCAACATCAACCATGTTGACTATATTTGTTTTAATTCCATTTCCACGCCCTTCAATTTTGGTGACCATTTTGGGCATTTTGTATCTGTAAAAGGCGTCATCACTGTTGCCAGCACCAATGTTTTGTAATGCCATTTTTGGGGGGTTGATAGTGGAGATATTAGAGGAGGGTGGTGATGGAATGTTTCAGAGATATGGTGGAGAGAAAAGGTTGTGGCCAAGAGTGACCAGTGAATGATGTGGTGTGTTGGAAATGGAATGGTGATTGATGCATATAAAGAGAGGTCTTTTTCCTTGATGTTGGAGAATATTCACCTAACAACCCAATCCACCCTAAGTAGAGAATAGCCTGCTCGGACATAAAAAACACTTTTGACTTTTAGCTAGCTCCAACTTGCAATCTATAAAAGCAAAATGGCTGTGTAACCTTCAAAAAAGAAATGGTGTTGTTAGTATCTAAATAACCACATGAAGAACAATACAAAAGCTCATCTATTCTATCTACTCATATGATTTGGGTGTATCTACTACCGTCTAGCTCAAGCAAGTATATAAATTTGAAATATGGAAACAGCCTGTACATCGAATTTATCAACAAATAAATGTCGACTACATTAATTATTAAAGCAGAGAAACTCCGAGACAACATGATGAATGCAAACTCAATTAGATCTGACCTGACCTAAAACTTCAAAAAAGATGATTTCTACCTTATCGTATAGACTACACCAAATCGTAACTGAATAGATTTTTACTAAACTAATCAAGTAACGTGATTAACAAACAGTCGTGTCAGATTCAGCTTACATCTCCAAAAACAGCGATCACATTCAGATGATGAAATTCAAAATTATCGAGATTTACGAACATATAATCAGAGATCCATAATTAATCGACACAATCATAAGTGTAAAACTACAAATAGAAACCGATACAGATTGAGAACATACAGATAACAGAATCCAATTTGATGATGATAACGCAAATAAAAAGTATGTATAGACTTACCGATTCAACACTGCTTAGGTTGAGAAGAGAAAGAGGAGAGACGCTATTTAGGGTTTTGAGTTGTGGATGTGAGAAGAGCGATCGAGGTCTGAGGGGAGAGGCTACCTATGCAATACATTTATATAGGGTTGGTATCGTGTGGAGATATTCAGGCTTTAATGCCATTTGATCTCAACCGTTGATTTGTCAACTGATTTGACGGTTTACAATAAACGTTTATAGTGAACTAAAAGCGTAACCCTATTTCCGTTTCCTCATCTTGAAAAGATATATGTTAGAAAGATGTTAATTTATTTATCTTTGTATAAATATCTTTAAGATAAGTTTTATGATTAAACATTTAGTTGCTAGAAATTTAGACCTTAATAAGGTTCATTTAACTTCTGGTACCTTGTATTTAATGTTTTAAAAATTAGGTTTTTGGTTGAATCAAAATGGTGATCAATCTTTTATCCATCTAGTTCGACCAATCGGTCAACCTACTTGTATATCACAGCTTCAAACATTAAAAATAGACATAAAATTATAGATCATTCCAAATGCAATAAAATAAGGATCCTACTAATTGTACCGTAGATTTACTTATAAGACCTCCTGTAATTATGGTTGTTTAGTCAATTTTCAATATTTGAAAAATTAAACTTTGATTTTGAAAATTTAATATTTTCAGCTTTTTTACACCATTGATATCTACAAATATCAAACATTGAAAACTATATACTCTTAATTTATGATTAATTTTCAACTAATCCAACAACAACACATCTAATATAAAATCAAAATACTGTAAACAAACAACAACAACAACTTCTCATATTAACAAAAGGTAAAATGAAAATTAATGTAAATATATTTTAACACCTCCAGTGAACACCACCACCTCCGGTCCCACCACCGGTGTTCCAGCCGTTAATGAATGTGTGAGAGAGAGAACGGAAAATGAAAGTGTGTGAGAGAGAGAGAGAGGGAGAGAGAAACCATTTGGTGGTGGTGTTCTTCGACCGTCATTCTCTTTGCCGGAGATGAGGGGCGATGATAGTGGCTTCCCTTCGACCGCCAGCTTCCTTCAACCTCCATTCCTTCGCCGCCCACTGCCACTTCCTTCGACCGCCCACTAGCCTTGCATCTCACCACCGAACCCACTGGAAACGAAGGCCATTTATCTTCCCTTCCTCTTCTGCATCGACGACCACTGACGTCTTCCCTTCCTCTTCTACGGTCGAAGGTAGCCACCAATGATGCTCCCTTTGCAGGTGTTGCTGTCGGGTGTTGTTGCGATGGAGCTGATCTTGAGGATGAGAGATTTGGCTCGATCTTGAAGATGGCAGCCATATAAGAAATTTAGTATTTTAGGGTTTTTTTTTTTTAATTTATATGTTGGTTTAGGGTTTTAAAAGTATTGGGTTGGGTTTAAAAAATTGGGCTTTTTTAAAAACGAAAATTGGTTTTTTTTTTTCTTAAAAAAATAATTCTTTTTATATAAAGTTTATTTTAATAAACCTTTTTAGTATTAAAATTTTTTAAAATATTTATTTTTATTTGCTTTTAATTTTTTTTATTTTTTCAATATTTTAATTACTTATCTGATGTTTTTTTTTTTTTTTTTTTTTTTTTTTTTTTTTTTTAGAGATGTTTAAGTTTTTAGGAATCAACTTGTCGGCTAGAGATAAAGATTTTTCTACAAAAACTTTGGCATTTTCCACCAGTCAGTTTATATAATTATATCAATTACGATGCTTTCAGATACAATATATGTACTAACTCACTTGAAATTTGATTGCAGAAGTTCAAGTCTTGTGAGGAATTATTAGAGTGGACACAAAACACTGCACGTTCTTTAGGATATGTCATTGTTACTAGAAGATCAAAGGCATATGCGAACGGCTTCGTGCATACAGTCATACTTATATGTGATCGTGGTAGAGAGTATAAACCTAAAGAGTATACAAGTAGAGCATTTGGAAGCAAAAAGACTAATTGTCAACTTCAATTGGAAGGAAAGTATTCAAAAGAACGTGATAAATGGACGCTAAGGGTAATATGTGATGAACATAATCATCCATCGGCACAACATATGGAAGGTCATCCATTTGCAAGATGGTTATCAGTCGACGAGACTCGTTTGGTGGCTAATTTAACAAGAAAGAACGTGGCGCCACGTGACATCCTATCAGCATTGAAGGTTCAAAAAGAAAACAATGTGTCGACAATTAAAACAATATACAATGCACAACAAAAGATTCGGATGCACGAGCAAGCAGGAAGAACTCCAATGCAGGTTCTTATGTCCCTTTTACACACCAATGATTATGTCTATGAGTTTACTACAGGCGATTCAAATGAGTTAGAAAATTTATTCTTCGTTCATCCAACGTCTTGGAAGATATGGCGTGCATTTCCACATGTGTTGATGATAGATGCCACGTATAAAACCAACAAATATAACAAGCCGTTGGTGCAAACTGTTGGTGTTACATCAACTCAAAAGACATTCTCTATAGGCTTTGCCTTTATACATAGAGAAAAGGAGGCCAACTATACTTGGGTGTTAAATTGTCTAAATTTGACGCTTGATACGTGTATGCACCCACGTGTAATAATCACAGACAGAGAGTTGGCACTCATCAAGGCATGTGAAACAATTTTTCCTGATGCTGCCCGATTACTTTGTAGATGGCATATTGAACAAAACATTTTGAAGCATTACAATAAAAGTATCACGTTGGAAGCTGATCGACGCTCTTTTAGATCATTATGGAACTTACTAATTGATTCTCCAACATTGATGGATTACACGAAAAACTACATGCGACTTCAATCAATGTTGATAAAATATCCACGTAAGCTTGTTTTTTAGCTATATTTATAAATCATAACCTTCATATTATTATTTATTTACGTATTTGTTAACTATATTTCTAAATCACAACATTCAGGTGTTTTGAAATACATAGAAGATACTTGGTTGAACAACTACAAAGAAATGTTTGTACCTGTTTGGATTGATCAACATCTTAATTTTGGAAACAACACAACCAATAGAGTCGAGAGTGCACATGCCAATTTAAAGAGATTTTTGGACTCTGCAAGTTCTAATCTCGATATATTTGTGCAACGAATTAATGAAATTGTGCAATCACAACTCACTTCAATCAATGAAAGCTTTGAAAAAAGCTTAATTTTCTGATATAAGCATCACAATTTGTATTGCTTCGGGTTACTAAGAGGTTCTGTTTCAAACGAAGCTCTTTATATAATAGTAGGAGAGCTCCAAAGGTTAAATGTGTCAAAGTTAGACTCCTCAAATTGTGGTTGCAAACTCCGTACCAGTTGTGGGTTACCATGTGCTTGCATGCTTTCTGTTTACTTAAGCTCAGGTTAGTATGTTCAATTACAACATATATAAATTTTTAAATATTACAAAAATATTTATTTTGTATTTTAATACAAGTGAAGAAATACCCTTGGATTTAATAGATATCTTTTGGAGAAAGCTTAGTATTTCTGATACGAAGCCTGAAAAAAAAAAAAAGGCAATATTTGTTGCGATGATGAAGTTGTAAAGTATAAAGAAAATTTCAACAAGCAGACAAAAGTAGGAAAAAAAATTATTTGAAAAAACTAAAAGAGATATACGATCCGCGCACAATTGATGTTGGAGAACCCACAGTTCAAAATAAGACCCGCGGACGGCCGAGTATGAAGAAACAACATAAAAAGAATGTCAACCCTCCAAATCAAGCTCCTACTAGATGCAACGACTCTACCACATCAGAGTTCATTGGGTTGGATTTAAATAAAGAACCTGAAAGGCATAATTATTCATACGACATTGACTTAAATGAAGAACCACGAATGCATGATCCATTCCTAATGAAGAGTATTCCTGATGTATTTCATGATTACATCGACAAGATACAAGATGTACTCAGTGATGGAAACTGTGGGTTTCGAGCGGTAGCTGTTAGTCTAGGGCACAGTGAAGACCAATGGCTATACATTAGGCAACAATTGCTTGAAGAGTTAGAAAGTCAATTTTATGCATACCAACAAGTTTTACTGATGGGTTCAATGAGGTATACGAGTCTTTGTGTTGGTTCGAGTCACCTGTATATTTGCGACATTGGATGATTATGCCTTTGATTGGTTACTTGATTGCCAACAAGTTTGGTGTGAGTGTTCATTGTCTAAGCCATGAACAATCTACAACCTGCTTCCCTCTTTGGAGAGGTCCTGAAGAGTTTCAATCTCACCGAAACATTACAGTGGCACTTGTAGGCAGACATTATATTTCGGTGTCTTTAAAAGGAAATTACCCAATGCCTCCAACCACAACATATTGGAATGCTCATAAAAGCTCGTCTGCATCTTTATGGCAAACTATGTATTGGTCGCGTTTCGAATTATACAACCAACATAGGCATCGTAGTTCTAAAATACCTTGGATACATATCAAGGATTAAGTATGAATGTAATTGAACTCTTTTGATATGTATTGCTTTCAAAATTTTGTTTTATTATTAGTATGTCATATTTGTAGTCTTTTGTTATAATATTTTAAAATAAAACAATTTTAATAAATTACATATAAATAACCTAAAAAATATATATAAAAAAAATATATTTAGCCTATTTTATTTTGCAAGTTTAATAACCTAAAAAATATATAAAAAATTATATTTTACCTATTTTATTTTGAAAGTTTAAAAAAAATATATTTAACATATTTTATTTTGCAAGTTTAAAAAAGATTATTAAAATACTTTGACTTAATAATTATAAATAAAAGACATAAAATTATTATGTAATGATGATTATTAAAAGATAATTATTAGTATAATAATTTATTTATTTGAGGAAAAAAGTAAGGTAATGATTAGGAGGGTCCTTTAAGACTAATAAATGGTCTAATTAGATGGACCCTAAAATAAACACAAAAATAAAAGTTTTCCTTCATATACATAAAAAAATTGAAAAATTAAATATCTTCTTAACAATTAAATGATGACATGTGTCATATTAGTATACCAAAATATCATTAAATTTCATTAAAGGAACATTAAATGTTACACATGTCACCGTTTAATTGAACAGAAGGATTTGTAGGAATAAAAAATAGATATTTAATTTCTCTAAAAAATTATACTACTAAAACAAAATGTAGTTTGAGATTAATACAAATGCATCAAAAAGCCTCATAATATTTACTAGTTTTAATAACAAACTATACCACTTCATATATTGTGAAAAAAAAAACTTATCAAAGATGCATGAGACTTCTTTGTTATTTTGAAGGTCTACAAAGTTGGTCTATATCAATATAGAAATCAAGTTAAACTTTATCAAATTATTTCATATTAAAAAGATTCTTATATTCATTTTTTGGAATTGCAAAGAATAAATATGAAACTTGTTATCAATCAAAAGATATACATAATATAAGCGAATATATTTGACTATTTTTTAAAGCTCTTATATGTTTTATGTTTTCTTTTTACATATATATTATTTTAACAAGTGTAAATAAAATTGGCATCACTATAAAGTATATTTATAACATTATCACATAAAAATGTTAACCTCCATGTCATATAATCAACATTTCCCACAACCTAGGCTATATGTTATAGTGGTAATGCCTAGGACGTGGTGTTGATTTGACCCCCTCGACACTGTGTACACACCACCTCCAATGATGTGGTTTTGGTGTAGTGGTCGATGATGTAGACAGGAGTACCATTGGCAAAACCATCTCACACAATTTTTTCTTTTCACCCCATGCTCATATGGTCTTCCTTTTTTTCAAAAACCTTCACGACACATATTCAATCGTGTATATAGGTGTAGAGTCTCAGTTTATTACAACTTTACTATAGTACTTCTGACATACAAACTTTGTGCTTCTTGATAAAAAAAATGGTGAACACTCGAATTGATTATTATAACCCTCTTATAAATCAAAGTTTAAAATACCATTTATACTCTTCATAAAATTTTAAAATATCATATTTATCCAAATTAAAAAAAAACTATATTTAATCGCATTTGTGTTGTAGGATGTTTTCCATCATGCAAGTTAGATACCACCTCAGTTTCATCGCATATTGTCATTCTTGCAATGATGTTCCACCTAGGGATGGAAATGGGGCGGGTTTGGGGTGGGGTTGACCATCCTTGTCCCCATCCCCGAGTGTCTAACCTTTTTCCCATCTCGACGGATGTGGTGAATTAAATCCCCTCCCCTTTGTATTTTGGGCTTTTCCGCAGTCCTTCCCCGAACCATCCACAATCTATCAACATAATAAACTTAACTTACAAAAAAAAAAAAAAAAAAAAAAAAAAAAAAAAAAAAAAAACGATGAAAACCAGATGCAATATTCAGATTTTGTTAACATCAATTATAAAGTTTAACAAACATCAAAACGAAAAGTGATGATTCGGTATACAAATCATCAAACGAAGTGACGATTGACGAACTCTTGGAATTGGGAACACAATTTGATATACAAACTCTATCTAAGATAGTCTAATATAGATCAATTCATTTTAGTTGACTTAATTCAAATTTAATAAATGATCGATATGTATAGTCATTAAAACGGGGGCAAGGCGGGTTGGGGATTGTTATACCCGACCCCATCCCCAGTTTTAGCATAATGGGAATCCCTGGCCCCATACCTGGTACTCATTTTGGCGGGGAATAACCATCCCAGATTGGGGCGGATCAATTGGATTCCCTACCGGTCAGGTGAAATTTTCATCCCTAGTTCCACCAACAATATGAAAACAAAGACATGTGTGGCTCATGCTACACAGATATTAGTTGCCCAAACGAGGAAATCAATAAAAGTATGTTTGGTATTTAATTGGAATTTAAATAATAATAATAATAATAATAATAATAATAATAATAATATATTAAAAAAAAAAAAAAACTTGATTTTGATCAATGAAAATGATTATTTGAATGAATTCATGCGTGTCTCATTATAACAACTTTTTATATTGTTTGAACTTTGAACTCATAAAAGCATTACGAACTATGGATCTTTCATTATCTCTGAGCTCATAAATAAGTGTCAACTCGTGAACTACAGAAATCTTTTTTTTTTTTTTAGATGATAAACATAATTAACAAACAATCAAAAAATTTTAATTACGTATAATAAAATGAGACTGAACCCTAATTGAGAATATCTTACAAATTGTAACCCATTCGACCAAGCAATCAACAAACTAATCGTGAACCAAATGATGCTATAATATCAATATCTCACAAATTACATAAAAACTTTTTATATTTTGCAAATTACAATAATTATTAAAGATATACACATTGCATCTACAACATTTTTGCATGACTAGCCAAAGTACATGTCTCCAATACGAAGGCTGAGGGCAAAATTGACCAAATCGTACAACTCATGAGATGGGCAGAGCATGTATAAATTTGAGGTTGAGGGCAAAATTGTCATTTTGCCTATTGTCATAATAATCCAATGAAGATAGTGGACTCATATTAGTATATGTTTCAAGAACAAGATAGAATTTGAATAGGTGATACAACAGATCAAAGAAATTTGGGTTGAAATGAAGTAATAAACCTTTTGTATCAATCATCATATGAAGAATGTGGAGAAGCAGTGCAGCCAATGTCAAAAGGATCTTCAGATCCACAGCAATGCCAATACTGGAACACTTTACCAGATTCAGGCGTATTCATGGTGCCTCCACTATACACACTCTCGAATTTCCTCTTGGTTTCTCCTGAAGATTCAAGAAACTAGTCACAATCGCAGTTCTGAGATTAACAAAAACTGTAACATGAACAAATTTCACCCCTTTCGAGTTTCAACACGTACAATTTACAGGAAAAATGACATCTTCAAATGTAAAACATTAGAAAGTATAACACAGTTCAGTTTATTAATGGTGTCGAAAAACGGAAAAACAGATTGATTACCGCCAAAATGCGCAGTGTGAAAACGACACGCTTGGGGATGATTGAGAGAAGGATCGAATTGTGTTTTACATTGCTTACAAGTTCTCAAGCTCACCGGTTTTGTTTCTTCTACCGAACATTGAATCGAGTATCTTTTGATACTCCGATGAATTCGCAGTTGCGAATTCTGCGTTGACAATTCAGCTAAGGAAGGAAAGTGATGAAGTCTTAAGGAATTCTGATGAACGAAGGAAGCATGTAGTGGCACGATTGACGAGTTTATTGAACAGATTTGCATCGTAATTACCGATTCCAGTTTCAAGAACTATGAATGGTCTAGGGTTTTGATGTGATTAAATTCATATAATTTGGGGAAACTATAACTGGACAAACGATGGGTCCTTACTCCTTATAGCTTGGCAAAATGGACCCTTTTAGATTTATTATTTTCAAAATGATGCTCTTCTTTTTTGCTACATTCACTTAGGAGTCTTTACTAAAATTAGTATTCAAGTTCATATACTTCATACCCATATAGTTGAATATTTCCTTAACAACAATATTACACCGTTAAGTTTAAGTTATTTTAAGCTCACCATGGTTCTCATTTCAACGTAATTTTAAACATAAATAATGATTTTTTTTTCTATGTTTAGAGTGAATTACAATTGTTATTTCTTTATAAGTTTTAAGTTGAAATTTGAAAATTACTAATTATTTTATACACCATGCATGAATTGTTTTAGAATGATGAGATGAATTGGTAGTTGGGACCTTAGAGCATACATAATAAGGGAGCTTTTTCAATATATTTTTTGCTGTAGCATTATCGATATACCAATAAACAAAAAAGTTTAACAACCATCAAGATCGCACATGGCCTAGTGGTAATCATTTGGTATGAAATACTTTAAAATGAAGTTGACCCAAGTTTCAATATCATAGTCTTCAACCTTTAGGTGACCCATCGTTAAAAAACGTTTAACAAGCATCCATAATAGGGGAGCTGATATGGGTCTCGAGTCGTACCTAAGACTGCATTTGTGGTTGGATCTACCATTGAATACCAAATCAATTAAATGTCAATGCGACATCTCAGTAATATAACATTTAATCCATTTAATAATAAATAGATTTGTCATCTCATTCAACTCTATTATTGAACTTACAAATTACTGTTATGGATGTTTTAATAAGCTATTAGAAAAGCTCATATTTTATTTTGATGCATGTATCCCAAGATGTTAGTTGTCTGATTAACTTCCTATATAGACATAATAATATATAAAATTTAAATGTGAGAATATAATATCATATTTCTCTTGGGTTTATAGCAAAAACTATGAGGTCTTTATAAGCATTTAAGTATGTCCTTATGATAATTTATCCTTATGGGTTTTCGCTTATTGGTTCATCGAATGACGTTATTATTATGATTTATGCGTATTATAAATAAGTGTTAATGAAAGATGATTTTCTTTGAAAAAAATGTATTTTATGTCATAAGTTTGGTTATATTCATATTTTTTTTTTTTTGTAATTTAACTCATTCGTTGTATTTCAGTTTGATCTATAGTTTAAGAGATATTAACTTGCTTGTATTTCTTTGGTTTTAATTTTACAATTTACAAATTTTTATATCATTCAAGGCGAAAAAATATTGGTTAAACCGACTTTAAATATAAATTCTTTAGTCTTATTCATTTTATCATTTACATAATTACTCTTCATTGTCTACTTTTTTTGTAGCTTTATTCAACAGAAAACCCTGTAATCATGCCTTAATTTATCATATACATAAGATATGTAAGCTTTTGTGATATCGTAATACATTTAGGTACTTAAAGGTCCTCATAAGCAATAAACTTAGAAACAAGGATGTAAGCATGACTACAAAGTTTAACATGGGAATTTCCTGAAAGCCAAAGGACTATTTTTGTAATTATTCTAAAACAAGCAACGAATACCGTGATTCAAACACGGATGCATCTGTTCTTAATCCCAAATAGATTCTCTAGGGCTCCAATTTGTGATCGTTCTACTTCAATCAAACAGTGTAATTGGTTGAATAAGATTCAATAAATGGCAAATAGCAACAAGCGAGATGAACCCTTAACAGCTCCACCGGTCGATCGATGGTTTGACCTAACCCTAGGTTCCTCTTTTCAAGACAATCCTTCCTCCAAATTCTGCACTCTTCGCTGTAAGTATATGTATCTGTTTTCTCTACGTGCTATTTGCAATAAAATTTGATCTCTTTGACAGATTATTCAACTTCTTTATGCATCTAGTATGATTTTCTGTAATACAGTGTTAAATTGTTCGCTGAAATTTAATTAACAATCTACGAATTTCGAATGTAATGTTTATCTTCAAGCAATTGAGTATTTCAGATGAATTTAAGCCAGCATCTATCGATAAAAACCAACCTGGGAAATTGCACAAAACCAAAGATAACAAGGTCGCTGTTGAATTCCAGAACAATCTCCCAGGAAAACCCAAAGTGAGCTTTGAAGGTAGCAGCGAAGATTACAAAGACAACGATGCAGTTTTGTTCTTCGATGGAACTAGTTTTAGGTTAGAAAGACTTCACAGATCAGTTAAGCGATTGCGACATGTCCGCCAACCTGGCGAGTCTGCAGCAGTGGCTGCCGCCACTTTACCACCACCTGAAGCCAGTTCACCACCACTTGGAAAGGGATCAAAACCTCAATCTTCAAACAAGAACTTACTTCCTCCATCAGTAAGTTATTCTTTCAATTCTGATTTTCACTTCACACATTTAACCATAAAAATCTGATCTTGATTCTTGATTCTTGATTTCACACTTGAACAGGTTGAAGTTGAAAGAATTGAAATTGGCAACTTTAAAGGCTTTGGTATGTTCTTATTTCTCATTTTTTACTGTTTACCACAATCATAACAAGAATCTTTTTTGAAATCCCAGATGGGAAACCCCGAGAAGAAAAAGTTGTTGAAGATCCATTCAACCCATCAAATTCTCTCTACACATCACCAGATACCAAAAACGATGATGACCTGGACGAACAGCTGGACATACTCAATGATGACGAGGAAGAAATCGACATCAACATAGAAACAGAAACAGAACCCGAAAGGCAACAACAAGCATTCACTGGAATTGACATCAACATTCCTCATCAAAACGAAAGTGATGATGAAATTGCAGAAGTTGATGTTAGTGATGATGAAGGGGATGAAGGTCTTAATGCTGCAGAAGCACTTAGAGCACAAGTGAATGCTGAGGAAAGAAAAGAAGGGTCGTCGAGTGAGAGTGGGAGTAGTAGTAGTAGTAGTGGAAGTGGCAGTGGGAGTAGCAGTAGCAGTGACAGTGACAGCAGTGATGGTGATGGTGACTCTGTAAACTCTATTTAAGAAGTTTTTATGTTTTCGGGTTTTGTAAGTTGAGTAAAAGTGTTGGCAAGATTGTTGTATGCCATATAAGCTAAAAAGTTGAAAAAAAGTTAAATGGTAATTGGTTATGGAATATTTAGGCTAAAAATTGCAATAATTGGTAAAAACTAAATAAAAGTCTTCAAGGAGATGAGATTTTAGATTACTTTTTGTAAGGTTATATTATGATAGGATGAAAACACTTTGATTATTACCTTGATTCCGAACAATTTTCTTGTATGGTAACGTTTTCATGTTAAATATTCGGTTATTAGTATTTGAATTTGTGCTTTATTGCTATTTCAATTAAGATATTGTTAAATATTTGGTTAATAGTATTTGAATTTCTGCTGTATTGCTATTTCAATTAAGATATTGTAGTACCAATTCACTTATCGTTCCAAGTTCAAATAGTGTAGTAATTAAGATAGTTAAATAAAACATACGATATTCCTAATTTGTAATATCGAATGTCTAACATTGCAATGGTGTAATAATGGGAATTGATTCGTAAATAGGTTTTTCTTTATAAACAAAAATTTATGCTTTAAAATATTGTATTTTACAACCTTATAAAACATAAATTATTGTGTAAATAGAAAAATTGTTATGTATGAATCACTAGCCTTTTTAATAATAAGATAGATTATTGTCAAACATAATTCAATAAACATAGGGACCAAGAGAGTATTTGGAGGGTGTTTGGGAATTTTTTTAGAACTTTTAGCTTTTTCCAAAAAGCTAAAAGTTAAAAAAAGATGTTTGGGTATTTAGGAAGTTTTTTTTAAAACAACTTTTAGGCAAGAATAAAAATAACCTTTTGAAAAGTCATGAATTTATAACTTTTTTCAACTTTTGGGTTTTTAGCTTTTAGAAAATCAAACATATTTTAAAACTATCTTTTGTAAAAAACCAAAAAATCAAAAATGATTTTTATCAAAAAGACCTTTTTAGCATTAAAAGTAATCCCAAACATCCATTGGATCGCTATATTGTATGCCCAGATTTATAATTAACTTTAATTATGTCCATGTCCATGTAATTAAGTTGGATCCTAGATTTCTAGGTGGAGTTACGCGTGGTAGTTTTAATCATCTAAACAATCGAACCAAAAACGATTATATTTCCTCATGATAACCCCATCTTGTTTTTTTTCTTTGAGATTACAAAACTTTCTAACATTTTGTTAACTTTAATTTACAATTGTTTGGTGACATATTTGCAATTTGTAATTTAGCTAATTGATTATATCAAACACATTATTCATCCATAAATTCCTAGTGGGTTCGACTCGACTTACCCTACTACCTAGGTCGAGTTGGTTTATGTTTTTATCATATTGACAAATGTCGAGTTGGTTTATGTTTTTATCATATTGACAAATGTCCATCATAGTCATGGTGCTAAATGTTTTCTAATATTTGGTATGGTGTTATTGTATTTGTTTAATGGAGGGGAATATCTTGTTAGAGTTTGATGCAATGAGACAGGAGGGTTGATCATCATACTATCCATCTTCGATCGATGAGGTTGAATTCCTATAAAAAAGCGACAATGGATGCATTAATGCAAGCAATGTGTCAACAATTTAGTGCACAATCTCAAGAGATACAAGAGAGTCTAAATCAGTTGTTTTTTGGCTCAAAATCCTATATACCAATAACTATCATCAATGCAATTCCACTAGGATCTAATGCAAATCTTATACGATCTGTCCCAACAAGAAGATGACGAGGAAGGTTCTAATTGGCTATATTTATAGTTTGATATTAAAATTTGAACGATTTTCTAATAACTTTTTTTTGGTATTATAAAAGTTGAATGTTTTTTAATTAAATTTAAATGTTTTGTATTAGAGATACATAGTTTTTAGATTTATGGTCATGAAATAAGGAAATATGAATTTATTTCTATTATATTTTGGAAAAAGAAAACTAGAAACGAACAAAAAATAAAAATATAGAACAAATAATTGGATATAGAGACGGCAGGTCGCCGTTATAGGTATTTATTTATTTATTTATTTTGAATATTAGTAGATATATAGATGTTGATTGATGTGGAATTGTTAAGCGGTAGAAGGTTATCCATAGGGACAAATGTATTGATGACGAAATTTGAGCTATAACTACGGAGGAACAAAGCGAACCCTTAGCAATGACATGTCATGTCCAAGGGGGGGGGGGGTGTAGCGCCGAATTATGTCATCGTCAAAAGTTGGTTCTTTTGTAACAGATGTTGACAATCACACCTCTTAGTAGGGGAGTAAGAGTAGGGGTACAAAGACTATATCAAATCGATGATCTCCAACATATTTATATGTGTATGTGTAAAAAGGCATAAAGAAGGGGTTGAGTAAGTTGGTGCAACAATAGAGCATATACACACATAAAAAAGAGGATACAAGCGAGTAGAAAAGAGATAGTAACTATAAACTTCAAAATAAAACATGTAAAAATGTAAGCGGGATGCCCGTCGATCCAGTTAAGATACTTAGGAGGCCTTAAAATGCTTCTTGAATTTGAAAATATAGCAGAAAAGGAAAAGTTTTTGAACGAAGGACGGGAGATCTGGCAACCTTGGTTCAAAACGATATCAGCCTGGGAAGAGGGTATAAATTTCAATGAAAGAATCGCATCCCTAATTATTCAAGGTGTGCCTCAACATGCATAGTGCGAAGAGACCTTTAGTATCATTGCAAACTCGTGGGGGTCAGTGGTCATTCCAGAAGAATGCAACACAAGCTCTCCTAATCTGGCATTCGGAAGGGTCGGGATACTTACATCACACCCCGGAATCATTAGTTCCTCCATCAAAATCTTGGTGGATGGGAAGCCATTCCAAATAAATATCTTGGAAGACATTTTCGAATCCCGCAAACTCAGTCCGGTGCTTGCTGCCAATGATTTCTACCAGAAAATGTCATGGTGGGATGAAGATAGTATTGGAGAAAATGGCAGCTTCAACAGTGATGCCCCTGCTCTCCACGAGGTTGGCTTAATGTCACCGGAAGCATCTCCGGCGAAAGACCAGCAGTCACATGATAGGGAATATGAAAAGTCGCAAGCAAATATTCCAGGCTCGGGAACCAATGCGTCTCCTCGTCTCCATAACACCTTGGAACTCCCGCGTGAAGAATTTACGTCATCTGATGCAGGTAGCGACACGGCGGGTGTGCTCTCCCCTTTGGGCCAAAATAGAATGCGGGCTTCCCCCTCTCCTGTAATCAAAATACATCGGCCCACTCGCTCCTTGGACCTAAACAGGGCCCCATCTCGGTCTTTCCCATCCGTATCCAATGACCAGTTTAGGTTCCATTCCCTTAGGCCTCTCTCTCCGTCGAGGTCTCGCCCTCATACTCCCTCATCTCCGTCTAGAATTCCCCCTTCCTTCTCCCACCCCATCGGCGACGCCCATCAATTACAAGGAACCTCGACCAGGTCTCTTCAGGTGCCCCACCAATCAACCTCGCAGGCCATAACCGCTGAGTCAAATGCCACTTCCTGGGAGGTCGCCAAAACAATCACAGTGGGTGAATCTGTTGGTTTCCAGGTTAGTAACCAAGCTGATCAAATCAAGCAGATGATCAAAACTCGAGGAGTGACGATTATCAATCAATGAATATTTTCTCCAACAATATTCGTGGAATTGGGTGTGAAATAAAGAGGAGCTGGCTTAGAGACTGTCGCATCAAGCATCACTCTTTTTTTGTTGGGTTACAGGAAACGAAGTCCTCAGAGGTGAAGAACAAACTAGACAGTCAAATTTGGGGCTCTCCAAACTTCCAGTGCGAGGTTATTGACCCGGTGGGGTTATCTGGTGGAATAGCTTCCATATGGGACCCCTCCTTTTTCCAGGTTTCTGAATCAATAAAAGGTGTCGGCTTTCTTGCCATAAAAGGAATTTGGCTTAGGCTAAGAAAAAATTGTTGTCTTGTAAACGTGTACGCCCCTCAAGATCCTTTGAGGAAGAGAACCTTGTGGAACAATTTATTTGATCTCATCAATTCAGACCTAGACTCCTGTTGGTTTGTCTTTGGACATTTCAATGCCGTTCGCCTGCCGGAAGAAAGACTCGGTTCCACATTCTGTCATAATAGCGCCTTTTATTTCAATGAATTCATACATTCTATAGGTCTGATGGAGATTAAAATGGGGGGTCGACGATTTACGTATATGAACTCAGCAGGGGATAAACATAGCAAGCTAGACAGATTCATTGTCTCTCTAAATGCTATCGAGACCTGGCCAACTCTAAATGTTACAGCCATGCCTAGGGTGCATTCCGACCATTGCGCTATCTTGCTATCTGCTTCCCAACTTGACTTTGGCCCAACCCCATTCAAGCTCTATAATTCCTGGCTTAAAGACCCAGAGTTAGTGGGTATCGTAAGGCGGGGATGGTGTATCAACAGCAATCCAAGCCATCTGGTTTTTCGTTCTCCCCTCTCCATGGTTGCAGGAAAATTGCGGAATTTAAAGGAGCACATTAAAGCTTGGAGGAAGGAAGTTTCCGAGAAAGCCAGAAAAGAGATGGATGAGCTTACAAACAGAATAAACGTCATCGACCAATTGGCCGAGCAGGGCCTAATTAACAAAGATCTCCTTTTAAGCCGACAGTCCGCATACCAAAAAATTATGGAAATTGAATCTAGGCGTATCGAGGATCTAAAACAAAAATCTAGAACCACTTGGGCCCTAGAAGGTGATGAGAATAGTGCTTTCTTCCATGGTGTGATAAACAAGCACCAGAGATCCCAAAGGATTAATGGAATCAAGGATAACGGATTCTGGATAAGCGACCCCGTTGCAATAAAAGAGCTGACTGTTAATCATTTTGCCAGGAGATTCGCTGAGCCTCTCAAGCAGCGCCCTAAACTCCTCAGCCCTCAGTTTAAGAAATTACCCCCCTACGCGAGCTCGTTCTTAGAAGAGCCTATCTCTCTCGATGAAGTGAAATCAGCCATTTGGGCTTGTGGCTCGGACCGGGCACCAGGCCCTGATGGTTTCACCTTTGCTTTCTTAAAACAATATTGGGAGGAGTTTGGGGTGGATCTATACCTAGTAGTGAAACACTTTGAAGCTTCGGGGCAATTCGAGAAAGGCTGCAACTCTTCCTTTATTATCCTTGTCCCTAAGATTCAAGACCCGATCACAATAAATGACTTCCGCCCAATTAGTTTAATTGGATGCATGTATAAAATAATCTCAAATGTCCTAGCTGAAAGACTAAAAAAGGTGGTACACTTGGTGGTCAGCTCAACACAGTCGACATTCATTAAAAATCGGAATATTCTCGATGGGCCCTTTATCTTGAACGAGGTCATAAGCTGGGTTAAGAGGAATAAAAAGAAAGCTTTCACTTTCAAAGTAGACTTTGAAAAAGCCTTCGACAGTCTTAGCTGGGAGTTCCTTGACTCATTCATGCTGCAAATGGATTTTGGAGAAAAATGGCGTTCATGGATTCGAGGTTGTTTATCGTCGGCTAGGGTCTCGGTAATTATAAACGGATCAGCAACATCAGAATTTGCCATGGAGCGTGGGCTTCGTCAGGGAGACCCACTATCCCCGTTTTTGTTCATCATTGCAGCGGAAGGTCTTCATGTTGCAATGGAAGCGGCGAAGGAAAAAGGCTTATTTAGAGGTATCCAACTCCCCCGCCAAGGCCCAGTAATTTCCCACCTCCTTTACGCCGATGATGTGATATTTATGGGTTCATGGTCGCTGGAAAACACAAAAAACTTGATAAGGATCCTAAGATGTTTTGAGTTGTCCTCAGGACTCAAGATAAACATGGCGAAAAGTAAATTGTATGGTCTTGGTGTACAAAGTTCCGAGTTGGAGCTGGTGGCTCGCTCTTTCAATTGTAAAATTGACACTTTTCCTTTCATTTATTTAGGACTTCCAGTTGGTGCTTCGATGGCAAGGGTAGCCCAATGGAAACCTATCATTGAAAGATTTCAGGCAAAGTAATCTAGATGGAAAGCTTCCACACTTTCGTTTGGAGGACGGTTGACCTTAATCAAAGCAGTCTTAAGCAGCCTGGGTACATTCTACTTCTCAATTTATAAGGCCCCTGCTAGGGTAATTGATAGCCTTGAAAGGATTCGGAAGAGGTTTTTCTGGGGCGGCTCCATGGAATCAAGAAAAATGATCTGGATTGCTTGGGAAAAAACCCTCGCAGCTAAGGAAAGAGGCGGATTGGGTATTGGTAGTTTGAGGGCGCAAAATCTCGCCCGACTTGGAAAATGGTGGTGGCGTTTCAGGACTCATCCTGACAGTACATGGGCTTTGGTGATAAAAGCCATCCATGGACCTGATGGTGGTCTTTCCCGCCCTTTGGCTGCAAAAAGGAGAAGTGGCTGCTGGGGGTCAATAGCCTGCCTCCCTCTATCTTTAGAAAAAGATCAGGTTCCTTTCTTGAATCACCTCCGGCAAGTACAAAATGTTGACGGCTCAAGAAAATGGACATGGTCTCTTGAATCCTCGGGGGTATATACGGTTTCTTCTATGCGCTCTCTCATCGACAATATGGTCCTCCCCCACAGTGGCAAAATATGGAAGTGGAATCCTTTAGTCCCGGGTAAGGTGAACATCCTAGCTTGGCGAGTCTATCATGGGAAACTTCCATGTATGCTGAACCTTTTCAATCTTGGCATTAGCTCTTCAAACATGTGTAAGATGTGTCAAGTATCTCCTGAATCAGAAGATCACATCTTTGTGGGTTGTCCTATCTCAAGTGAAGTCTGGTCGCATGTGCGTAGATGGTGGCGAACATTAGATACTTCCCCTAACTCCTGTCGGGAGATGCTGGAATGTAAAAATCGACGTAATGGACACCATAGTCTGCAGGAGATCCACGAAGCTATAGTGCTAGTCTTCATGTGGGTAATTTGGAGATTCAGGAATAGTAAGGCACATGCTACAAACTCAAACTCAAACTCAAGCTTAATCTCAAAATCGATGCTGGTGTATGAGGTACAAGCCTATTCTCACTTATGGATCAATGCAAGGAAGAGGAGAGGGCAAAAGATACGATGGATTGAATGGTGCTGCGACCCAATTCTAGAATGTTGTCATAGATCGTGATTCTGTTGTCCTTTTGTTTGTTTCTATCTTTCATTTTCTGTTTTAATCTGATTATACCTCCTAGCCCCTGGCTAGTTTTTTTCTAATATATGCCTACCGTTCAAAAAAAAAATGAGACTTAGACTACTCCACTACCATAATATTTACCCTCCATACCCTTTTATAGGAGGTTAATTCCTTAGAAAGAATCAACTTTTTCATGGTCTTATGTTTCCTCGTACGTCAACTGTAACTAATTCTGCCCTCCAAATTTTCATCGACGGTGCCTCCTTTGGACATCTCAATCTTTCCTTCATTCAAAAATTTTGGTGGACGATGCCATTCACAACGAAGTTTTGATTGTTGTGTTCAGGATCTTATCCAATAAATTTCTATCATCTTGATAATTTATTTATGTTACTTTATTTTCTCCTCATGCTCTTTATTTGACCCGCATTGAGATTCATATATCATAATCAACCTAATAATTACTTTGTAAAATTTTCCCTTTAGTTTCAACGAGAAATTTTTGTTACACAAGATTCGTGATGCTTCTCTCCAATGGGTATATTGGGTTATTACCAAAATGCTTCTAAATTCTATCCTATAATGCTTGAATTACTAATTTACTACCATGGTGGAAGCGGTGGAATGTAAAATTATATTTTCAAGTGTATATTTTAAATTTTTTATTAAGTAAGTTAATCAGTACACAATTTATAGGCTTGATGGCTGATACAACAATTTCACCATCTTTAGAAGGGATAATCTTGGTGTGAAACTTATTGATTACAATTATGCATCTTGTAAATTTGCAGGTTCAACTTGTGCCTTTTTGCACAAGGAATTCGAGTAACAAGGGACAAAAAAACTAAACTAGAAAATGGAGAAGAAGAACATGAGAAAATCACTTGGTGATATAGGCTCCTTGTTGATAAACAAAGGATATGTATCGGAGAACTAAAACATAAAACATTGGTCCTATTTATACAAAAAAAATTAGAATTCTAATATAATTCAAACATTGCAAGGAATAATCAAAAACTAAAATAAGGAAACTTTCCAATTTTAATCATGATATTGAATTAATCCAACATTTTCCTCCTTAATTAAGAATTAGGTATGCTTTTCATTTTCATCAACTGTCACATCTCTATGAACTACAACCTCTAACAACTTTGTGAAGATGTCCAACCTTTGCTATTTGTTATACATATGCTTCATTATGATGTCCTTATTTTCATCACACTTTGATGTAATATAACCTTGTATGTATATGATTAATTCGTCCATAATATTCTTAGATCTATAGAAGGTATGTATTCTAACCATGAATTTAGATTCTTAGGGTTTAGTTTGTGGTTTTCATAAGTATGTTGCTATTAGATGTGAAATAGACATAGATTAATTTTACGTTGCATGTACCCTGAAGTATTAAGAGAATTTATGCATGCACATTTGATTTGTAACCTAAAATAATATATTTCCAGTAAATACGATTGAAACATAGAGAAGATTTTCTTTGAGCCTAGGATCAAACGATATCTCGTTCTCGTATATGTTTAGTCTATAATCAAACATATGAATTCATAATACCATTTGGACATTACTTCCAATCCTTGCGTATTATACTAAGGATAATGTAACATCCTAAAACACGGAAAAAAAATTCATTTTATAATTAAAACAAATAATTGTTTTCAATCCAAAACCATAGCAAGTCAAGTATCAAGTACAAATATTCCCCAAGATAAGGACATCATAAAATCTCCCAAAATATATCTTCGAATGATGTGTATGATCACGCATTTGCTTTACCACAACCATCAGAAGTACATGAAAAAATAAACTAAAACTATAAGCTAAAGATCAATGATTTCCCCCAAAGTACCACCACACAGCATAACATATACAACATTGCATACGGGGTCCAATCAGTCATTAGACCGGAATACCACTACCCAATCAGTCATCAGACTGGAATGCCTATATGCACGGGCCCGCTCAGTCATTAGATTGGAATAACCTCGGGTCCACTCAATCATTGGATTGGAATACCCCCGGTCTATTGGCTCACACACAAAGTAGTAGAGCCTCAACCCTAAACTATAACATGTCGACATATACATAACAGATAACGTATAACCAGTTAACAGGAAAACACACTGATCTATACATCACTACCGTATAGCAATATCCTATATACCAGGACTCAATTCTAGCATTTCAATACAACCTAGCAATATCCTCTAACCAGAATACATGATTCATTGGGCCGGCATTGGTGCCTTCGACCCATGAATATAGTGAGGGAAACTCACCTCTCAATCTGAAAAGATAGCTGATCACACCACAACTCTATGTACCAACTCTACGGGTTACCTATACAATAAACAGTAACCTTGTCTCAAAATATTATCCAAAATACCCTCAGGTCAAACATGGTCAAAACCCTGGTCAAAGGTCAAAGTCAACAAGTTAACTCAACTAGTCGCCACGTCATGGTTAGCTCCAACCAAGCCGTGGGGACTATAAGACGAAAGAGTCGCATGACAGCCATCCAACACGTTGTGGTGACTGTTAAGACCAACTTAATCTAATAAGTTCTAAATCCATCAAATCAACCATTCAAACTTCGTATAAGGTATTCTCTCATCCAATAAACCATAAAAATCATTGTTTTATCGATATGCATGTCCAATTCATATCTTGAACTCAAACTAGGTCAAAATAGAGTAAAAAGGGCCAAGATCACATGCAGTAGTTCAAAACTCTAAGAAATTCCAGATCCAACACTCCTAACCCCAAAGGGACTCTGGGCATCCATAAAGTTGGCAACTTTACGGAATCCCAACATTCCAATTGATGGGTTTTAGGTAAACAAACAAAATAACACCCTTAAGTTTTTATGCAACCTAAATAAGATCTATGTTTTCTCTATTAAATCTATAACTAAGAACATCAGAAAGACCATAGAAACCCTAGGATATTTTAAAAAAAATAGAGGAATGGGTTTTCATTTGTGCTCTTCATCCTTTGCAAAAGATGTCCATCACATGAGCTAAGGATCAAGAGGTAAGTTTTATATCATTATTTTAGTAGATTTTAAAGTATATTGTGACAACCCAAAAATTTCCATCCAATATAGTCAAACACTTCATTAAAAGTTAAACTCATTTCTACTATCTTTTAGCACAATTAGGAGTATATTTGAGCGTTCAGAACCTTAAATATCGGGGTTTATCAGCTGAAGTTATAGCTCAAGGAAATGACCTTAAACACCCCTGCAAGGAGTTCACGGCCAACACATGGGAGTTTACGGCCGTAAAATCCATGTGGGCCATAAACTCTTACTTATATGGTGAAGAGGTAGTCATTTGTTCATTTCTCCCTTCCATTTGGCCCAAATCCTCTCAAGTATCATCCCGATCTTCGTCCCCGATCTTCAAAACTCGTAAGCTTATTGTCTTAACTAGTTGATATCTTGCATGAACTAGTAATCTTACATGATTTCATCCGTGAAATCATTCCATTTTGTAAGTACTCTTGATCCAACTCATAGTACATTAGGTTTATCATATTTAGAGCTTAGAAAGCATAAGAAATCATGGGATTCAAGGAGTTTACGGCCAAGACATGTTGTTGGGCCGTAAACCCCTTTTAAGGGTGAAAATGACACCCTAACACCTTAGTAAGCCTTGGTTAGTGACATAGAACCTTACACCGTTGACCTAATGACCAAAATTCATGAAATGGTACTTCTTACCATGAGATTACGGCCGTAAAATCATGGGGAAGTGGTCCCAGGACCGTAAACACCATACAAGGTCATTTTAGGACCTTTAAACCCACCCAAGCACTTGTTTAAAGCTTTGGAGCACTTAACCACTTAAGCCCTTAGAGTTTTAAGCCCCTTTTGGTGACCAATTGTGAGTTTACAGCCAGGAGTAAACTCCCCTGGGCCGTAAACTCCAACAAACATGGTCATTGGACCATAAGCTCCCGTATGAGGCCTTGTACTCCCTTGTTGCAACCCGATAGCCTCCTAGCACTTGACCAAAGTGTTTTCCTTGCAATAGGATGTTTATACATTCTTAATGAGTGTTATAATCACTAATTGTTTATATACATATGTCTTCATATGTAATTAGGCTCATTGTGTGTGTCTACGTCTTCACTTGACACCAAGCACTTGCCCGCCACTTCCATCCGATCCGCTCACTACAGGTGAGTTCATACCCCTTAATTAACCTTTTAAATGTTTTTAAATTTTTATAAATGCTTTATGGGGGGGTGTGTACAAGTTGAATCATGTTTAGTTATTATATCAATCACATGTGATTAATAACTAGCATGCGAATGGATTTACTATACGTTAACTGTTTTACCAAACATATTACTTCAAATGGCTTTCCAAAACATTTTTACTAGTTTAAAAACTCTTTATCAAACTGTATTACAATACTGAATGTTTCTTTTCAAAACTCTGTTACAATTGTGTTTCCAAAACAAAGGTTTCTTTATACTTTAAACTATTCTTATCAAATAAACTGCTTTCAAACTGTTTTACAAACTGACATCAAGTCGCCTTTTATTAGTTCTTAAACTCTTCAAAGGTTTTACAAAACTTCTTTTATACTTTTATATTGTCAATTGTATGCCTAGATATGTATAGTTATATAAGTGATGTTTAAAGGACTTAGGAAGGCTAACTTGCTTTATCTCCTTTTCCTCGTTGGGATGTGGCTTTAGGGCATCGATCATCCGTCCGAAGGTCATTTAAATATTAGTTATATATCATGTGTAAATATATAGTCATAAAGGTTCTTCCAGTCAATTCAATACGCTTGGGTAGCAAGGGTATACTTCCATGTTCATACGTACAAGTCATATTACTAGTAAACTACAATAGGCGTAGTTTAGGGTTTTACTAATACTAATACTAGGACAATGAATCATACAAAGAGTTAGTTCATACATGAGTCACTACCTTCTAGATAGAGAGAGAACACAATACAGCTAGTACACACAATACATTACTATACATGCTAGATAGAGAGAGAGAGAGAACACACTATACAACTAGTACACACAGTACATTACTATACATGCTAGATAGAGAGAGAACACACAATACAACTAGTACACACAATACATTACTATACATGCTAGATAGAGAGAGAACACACAATACAACTAGTACACACAATACATTACAATACTATACAGAGAGAACATACAGGCTAGACAGAGGGAGAATATACAATACAGCTAGCATACATTACATATACATTAAATTCAGTTACGTGAGCCATTAAACGGGGCATGGAACTACCTGTCATGACCGTTTTTGTATCCAAAATCTCCTTAATTAGGGAGCGTATGGGTTTGCGTATAGATCTATACTGGATTGACTATCCTACACCTTGCTGCTTGCTACAGTGGGACTTGCAAGTCTACGGGTGCCAAATGTCATTTCTTACGGTGTCTTACATCGTCTTTTTACTGTTGAGTCGGTAGCAGGATACATACCGATCACATGTTACTTTAAATTTCATTTGGTTTAAGGTTGTTAGTACAACAGTAGTCACTTTTATAATACTACAGTACTATATTTTTTCCCCATTATATTCACTTCGTGAACATTCACACGATGCACCGTAATGTAAATACTATATTTTTGGTTAATGATAGTTAGATTTGGAAAAATACACACTCTTACAAGATACACAGTCAGATACTAGATGCCTTGGTAGAAGGCTACTTTCAGTAGGAAGCATAGGGTTTTCTAGGATATTGAAAACTTTTACATACTCATACTTACAAATACAGTCTTACAAATACATTCTTACAAATACAGTAACTCAAATACTTATGATCTCACCAGCTTTAAAGCTAACACTCTCTTTCAAAATAACTTGTATCCTCGGGTCAACAGTAGACAGGTACCGATGCAAGGTTTAGAGAAGATGGAGCTCGTTCTAGACTCATCTTTCACTTTTGATTCATACTTTAGTGTCTATTAAACATGTCAGGACACTTGTATTAAAATTATATTATTAATGTAATGGATGATGTTGTTGCTTGTTTACTACTATTCATTGTTGTGATACTGTACATGACATCCTCTGCCCCCGGACGTTTCCGCCATTCCGTTTTTGGGGTGTTACATATATTGATAAAACTAGTAAAACCTATTGATTCTAGGATGCATTTGCACTTAGGTAAATCTGTTGCTACCTTATTATTATGTACTTAATGCAATTAATCCCCAACATCTATGATGTCTACAAGTGTTTCACGCTGCAAATAACAAGGTTAGTTCATCGACGTTTTGCCCTTGATCAAAATTTCCTTCATGGTTTCTTTCACGTCGTGGATTTTTACATTCGTTGACATAGTGACCAAAACATTGACAATTTTTAACACCAGGTCATGCTTTTGTCTTGATAGTGGGGGCCACTATATGGCATCCACCTCAGTTACAACCAATGTCCCCTCTTCCGACGTTCACCACTGCTACCACAAGAGTTCTTCCCTCCTGAATGAGTGGTACCTTGCGCTTCTCCGCCATTCTTCTTTGATATTTTGAGCTACTACTAGTAATTTCATAAGTAATTATTTTTAGTTTGACCACCAACCCTTTCTTCATGAGCTTTCAATACACTGATAACCCCCTCGATATTCATTTTTTTAAAGATCTACGCATTGCTTAATTATTGAAGCAATTTGCATGAACTTACCTAGTATAACATGAATCAACGTTTTCACAACATATGCTTCGTTTATGGTATCTCCTAAGGACCGAATGTTGGTTACCATGTTATTTACCTTCATGGAAAAATTATCTATGGTTTTCAATTCCTTCATATTTAAGATCTCGAACTCAACCTTTAGGGTTTGGACATTCACAATCCTTACCTTGTCTGCACAGTAACATTATGTTTAAAGCAAAATAAGTAAATAAATAAATAAATAAATAATAATACTTAAAAACTTCATGATGTAATTTTTATATTTTATTTTAATTCTAAGTCGTATTATTAACGGGATGTGTGCATTGGGGTGTTAAAAGTTATGTTTTCTGGGTGTTGAGGGGTAAACGGTATCATATGGACTAGTTATGAATAGACTTGTGTAAAGCAGGGGCTCTATTGTAAAAATTGGACCTTATTGACCTAATCTGTGGAGTCAGGGACCAAACTTGTAAAAATGTATCAAAGATTCATTTGGAACACTGGATTTGAACCTGTCACTTTCCCCTCCCGTTTTAAGGGTCATGTAACTCCATAACCCTAACCCAAAAACTCTAGCCACTACCACCTTATCTCTCCTATCCCAGCACCGCCATCCCCTTCATTGAACCACCACCACAACTATTCTTCTACCGACGATGACCAGCTCTGCAAGGGAAGTCATCGAGGCCAGAACAACCGTAAATGATTGCTACCATCATTCCTTCGCCACTTCTTCTTTTCTGTTGTTCTCCGCATCACAATAGTTTGACCGCCCCTCGCCTTCTTAATGTTCCGCAAAAGCTAGCTGCCACTGCTACCGCTCGTACAACCCTCCCATTTGCTTCTCCGGTCGACATACCACCCCCGAAGAAGGTTGTTGTAGACGTGTTTGTGTATGTATCCATGTACGCATGTGTGTGATTTAGTGTTGATGCCCGTGATTGGCGTGTTGTTGGCAGGAAAACCGATTAGGAAGACCACCATGGCAGCCAACCATGGTAGTTGCCATCCATGTTACTCCTTCTACCACCACTAGCCACCGTGAGAGGTGCCTGTGTATGTGTCAAATGGTGTTATGTGTGCGTTTATTTAAGTTAAAGTTGTTTTTCAGTGTTGCTTGACCAAAAACTAAAGAAAAACCACCACCACCTCATGCCACCGTTTGGCGCCATCAGCCTCTGCTTTGGGTGACTGTGTGTCACACCCCAAAACCAAGAACGACGGAAACGTCCCGGGGTGGAGGATGTCATGTGAAGTATCATAACAGTAGAAAGTAGTAAACAAGCAACAACATCATCCATTGCATTAAAAGTAAAGTTTTAATACATGCGTGTTCTTTCATAATGTACAACAATAAAATGAATAATCAAAATAAGACGAGTCTTGTCTGTGCTCCGTCTTCTCAAAGCCTGGCCATCGTACCTGTCTAACTGGTGACCTGAGAATACAAGTTATTTTGAAAGCGAGTATCAGCCTAAAGTTGGTGAATTCATAAGTATTTAAGTGTCATTGTCTTGTTTTGGAAAGCTGTTATGAATGCCTTGTAAATCTTTAAATGAAACAATTGATATAAGTATGAAAACCCTAGAAAATCCCTTATTTCCTACTAGTATGAAATGTAGTCTTCTACCAAGACCCGAATGTTTTTCTATGATAATGATATTTTTTCCTTCTTTTTGACTATTACGAACAGTACTTAGTCTAACTCATCATTTATGTGAATGTATCACAAAATAAAGTAATATGGAAAATATAATCATGTAAGTGTTATCCTTTTGTATTAGGATTAACACGACATCGCGATTTGCGAAATGTATAACCTTTGAACATCCGTAGATTGTTCAATTTTCCTCTGTAGCTACAGCAGGTGGGGGGAAGGGTTAGTCCCGTAAAAGTATTCCTAATATAAGTATTAACCGTAGGCATCCGTAGATGTTCATCAACCTCTTTAGCGAATAGTAGACCCAAGGAATGGTTAGTCCCGTAAAGGTACTCCTAGTATAAGTAATAACCGTAGGCATCCGTAGATGTTCATCAACCACTGGTGCTAACAGCTGGGATTCGGAATGGTTAGTCCCGTCTAGACATCCCGTTGAACTGGGATAGGCAGGACAGTTTACAAAGAAGGTACTAATAAATCATCCTCATGAATCGAGATACAAGTATTCATGTAAGTGTATACAGGTAAATGTATCTACGTAAAAGTACTCATGTAATGTATTCATGTAAAGTACTCATGTATGTGTATCCATGTAAGCGTACTCATGTAAGTGTATTCATGTAACCTGTAATGTATAATATAGACTCATGAATGAACTGACTCTGATGTAATTCCTTGTAATAGGAATAATGTTTTGTATCTTCTAACTATCCCTATAATAGTTAACTGGAAGGTAATTGGTTGTCCAAGCAGGTTTATACACCCTTGCTACACAAGATTGTGCGAACTGAATAAAGGATGAAAACTATAACATCAATACATATATAAGAACATAAGTGTATAGATATAGTTTTGTTCAAGAAGGTAAAAATGGTTTTGTAAGACATATAAGAGTTTTGAACAACAATTAACAATGACTTGATGTCATTTTAATAAACATTTCAAAAACTGATACATTTGATAACAAGGTATTTTAAGATAGAAAACCATTTCATGCATCACATTTTGAAGTATGTGAAATCTGCTGGATGAAAACACAGTTATAAAATACATATGAGTGATTTAATAACATACTGTTTTCTACTTGTATTCCCCCCCCCCCCATTAAAGCATTTAAAATCATTTAAAACATTGATTAAGGGGTATGAACTCACCTATTGTGAATGGTTCTAACGGGTATGCGTGTCGGGATGAGAAGTTCCACGAATGAAGTCTCGGGACATAATAAGTCCTAAATGACATATAATGACACATATTGACATGAATATAGTGTTTATAACATCTATATGAAAGGAAACACCTTCCGGGACTAGGAAACACCTTGACCAAGTGTTGGAATCACATGTGATTCAACATAGGAAGGTATAAAGGCACTCACATGAGTTTACTACCATGAGTTCATGACCCAAGGGAGTTTACGGCCGTAAACTCATGACTACTCATGTGGGAATGCAAGTTTGAAGGATAGGGAATGATTTAGGGACATTAGCTCTAACCTAGGATGAAAAAGACCACCTTCCTTGGAGTTTTTGAGGAGTTCACAGACCTAATGAGTTTACTACCATAAACTCATGGCCATTTATGTTTATGAGGGTCCTAAAGGTCATAAGGAAGCATTCTAACTTCAAGCCTAAGCCTTAGGAAGTGTTTGTGGCATCAAAACACCCTAACTTGAGTTTACGGACCATGGACCATTTGGTCATGTGTTTGTGGCCATAAACACTCATGGGTGTTGGTATTTTGATTGTTTTGGGTCCTAGACACATCAAGGTAAAGTGCTATGCTAGTCTCTTGGCTTAATGAAGGCATTTAGGGCATTTTGGCAACTTAAAATGGAGTTCACGGCCCAAGAACATCCTTGGCCATGAACTCACTTTTAGCCCTTGACTCTTAATGTTTTTGATGTCTAAACAAGCCATGGTTAGTCTCTAGGTTTAGTTTCCAAAGTTTGGAGGGACATTGGGCACTCTTTGGCCCTAAATTTAGTGTTCACGGTCTAAGAAGATCTTGGGCCATGAACACCATTTACTTGGTGTTTTGAGGTTGTTTTCTAGTCTTAAACTCATTAGTATACAAGTCCAAACTAGTTTCATTGCTTAAGGAAGGGACTAGGCACCATTTGGCCTTTATAAAAGAGTTTACTCCCCAAGTGTTCTTGGGCGGTAAACTCTCAAATATTGCTGTTTTGTCATGATTTTGATGTTATTAGGAACAATCTAAGCTATATAATACAACTAGATAGAAGTACTCACGATTTGGGATGAAAACCCGAAGATCCGTTAGAGAGAATTCGACTTTTCTCTAGTTGGAAATGTAACTAATGAATAAATATGGTTCAGAATCCTAAATATAGTCCTGGGATTTTTGGCAGAAAATATTTTATTCACGAAATGAACTCTAATATCATAGAGTTTTGGAATAACAGATTTGCACAAAACCCTAGTGTATCCACTCTCCTGATATCTCCTTAAGTGTAAATCCTAAAATACTCAAACTTATACCCAAAAGTCTGGGAATTCACTGTAACTGTTCTAACTTCTATTGACTTGATATGGTTTGTACAAAATGGAAATTTTGGGTTGTGACACTGCGTGTATATATGTGTGTGTGTTTGGACGGGTGTTTGGAATGATTTATCATTGTTTTTGCCTACAATTATAATCACCACCACCGTGAGGTGGTGGCTGACGCCTTGAGCCACCGTTGACCAGAAATACCCGAGTTGGTAGTGGGTGGTGCTTGACTTATTTAACACTAATTAACCTAAAAATTTAACCATTGGAATAATTGGCACGCGATTGGGTTGGAAACCGTAATTAGTGTTTAGAAAACCCTAATTTTAGATATGTTAGTTTTGGAGTTATCGGGACCCGCACTTTGGACCATTAGAATTGAATTATGAATTATGTCTAATGACATCGTATGATTGACCTAATAGAATGATTGAATTAATAGATTAAGTCCTTAATGGGCTAAGTGTTTTTAATTAACCCTAATCGTCATTTTATGTGAAAACACTAATATTGTGGGTTTTGAGTTGGGCTTAGATGTTTGAATTCCGGATTGGCACTCTAATAACAAGTATATGGACTACAAACTTTGGATGGGCTTTAGGGTAAGGCCCATGTGAAGGGGTTGGGCCCAATTTGGAAAATTAAGCCATATGTTGGGCATTGGTTCATTATTTGGCTTTTAGGCCTTCAAAATGTGTGTTTGGGCCTTGGGTTGGGATCAAGCTAGGTTGGAGGTAAAGTAGTCTTTTTAACCCAAACATGGACTTATAGTTATGTATTGGAACCCAATGATTAATTGGGTGTTGTTTTGATGTTGACAGTTTGGGGATCTGTCAGCCAACGGCCACAACTTTATCTACGGGACTTCAACAATGTGTGCCGAGTCTCCTCACTATTTATATGGGTCGAAGGCATTAATACCAAACCATTTGGTTTGTGTATTGTAGGATGACCAGGGGGTAAGCCTTAGGCATTATATACAAACAACTAAGAGGCGGCTTCTGGAACATTATATGCTAATTAGCTAAGTAGAATATTATGTATGCTAGTTGTCTTTGTGATGCTTGCCTGGAAGACCCTAAGGTGGCTCTTAGCACTTGTCTGTAATACCGAGGGGGTGACCCCCGTCTTGGTAGACTATGAGGTGGCCCGTGGCATAATGGGAAGACTATGTACGACACATAACACCTTTATTGATTATGATATATGTATGATATATATGGCTTGTGGTTATGTATTGCAGTATGTGATTTATGTGCTTATATGCTATGATATTATGTGATAGTGGTAAAGGGGTGAAATAGACCCTGTAACCGGTTGAAAGAGACCGAAGGGGTAGGCCGACATCCAAATATGCTAGGCAGTATCCGGTTGAAAGAGATCAAAGGGGTAGGCCAACAACCGGATATGCTAGACAGTATGTTTATTATATGGTATGTGGTATGATTGGGGAACTCACTAAGCTTCGTGCTTAAAGTTTTCAGTTTTGGTTTCAGGTACCTCCAGTTTTCATATAAAGGAGCTCGGGACGATTGCGGCGCATACAACTGTGTTTTTCCGCAATGTGTGATTTCTAGGAATGAGCTCAAATAAATGTTTTATTTGAAATGCTTTTCTATGTGTGAACAAAGTTACAATAGTGTTTTATTTATATTAAAAATGAAAATTTTACCCTAAAATTTTTGGATGTTACAAGATGGTATCAGAGCCTTAGTTTGAGGGATTCGGGCATACTCTCGGGTGTGCCTAAACTCAAACTGAGAACTTGATGAAAAGTTTTATAAAATAAACATTTAATTACAAAATAATATCTAGGAAAAGAAAGGGGTGTGATGCGTGTAATCGACCGAGCTCAAGTAAGTGGTTCCTAAAATATCAGTACATGTTTGTTATGTGATAGGATATGATTATGTGATTCGCATGCTAGATTAGAGCCAAGAATCTATGAGTGATGCCTTTGTATGCTTATATGAGCTTGTAGTTTTGCATGCTAGAACTAATCAGCCAGTTATAGGATGGCCTGTTTAGGTTATGCCTAATTGTATGAGCCTTCGAATTGCATGCTAGTACAGATTCCTGATTAGAGGATAGAATGGTTTGATTGGAGTATGTTGGTTAGTTTTTTCATTTTTTGAATGTTGATTTCTTTGTTCTTTGTGGGACTCTTAGCAATGCGATCTAGCTCTTAAGTGAATATGCTAAGTCACATGTGGCACGGGCTGGATAATCTCAATGTGATAGACTTGGCCCTATTGCGCAACTCTTGTTTGAGTCCAACCGCTTTAGGATTGAGTCTTTTACTCGAAGGATTAACTGATCTCTGTTGCATGTGTCTATATTCATGAGGTAACTAGTTGACATTATGGGAATCCTTTAGCAGCTGAGGATTGGGTGGGTTTGTGAACCTAAGAAAGCCTAGGATATGCTGCAGTAGGTTAGTAGTATGGTTCAGTGAGTACTGGCATAATGGTTTGAAGAAGTGACTTAGAGGATTAAGGAGGATTGCTGAGGAAAGTATGGATAGGTGTGGAAGGTAGTATTGGGCTCGTACTACAGAAAGCACATGATCCATACTCAAATCGATGAGTGTCTTGGAAAATCTAAGAAGCTTATGGGAGGTGGATTCTTGGGTATGTTCCGATTGTTGCCTTGTCGATTTCCAGTTGAGAGATGAGCTTGCAGGGAAATGGTTCAGGTTTGGTTCGCCTTGGATCTCTTGTATCGGGTGGTAAGGATTGAATGTGCGATCGATTGCGCTTTCGGGATTGGAGACTATGTCTTGGGAGTAGTTTGTAGGCCGGTTTAGAGCAGAGGTTGCTTCAGCTACTGCAGTTCAGCCAGGGACGACTGAGCTAGTAAGTGTGTCAGGGTGTAAGATCCTGAATGATATGATTTTTAGAGCCTGAGAGCAGGAGACTGAATTGGAGCACTCAAGAATAGGATCTAGATTCTGGCTCCAGATCAAGAGCATAACATGGGCCAATCAATGCGCAATCGTGGAAGTTCATCTCATCATAGATTACTCGCATAGTTTTGGAATGGACCTCGGTGGTCTTTCTTTTAGCTAAGGAAGGGATTTTGGGAGCTCTCGATAGTCGTCTCAGGGCCTTTCAGGTCAGAATTTCCGCGGGGCAGCTAGGGACTCATCTGGAACCCAAAGCATGTGGATCCCTAGAATCCTTCAGGAAGGAGGATCCCACTGTTAGTTCCTGTCAATGGCATCGGAAGGGAGTGTAACACCATATCCTCAAAATGGTTGAGGTAACTCAGGATTCCTTTAGATGTTTGCAGGTATGTTATCTTCTGCTACTTCAAAGTAGATATATGGATATTGTATCGCTTTGGAACTTTGATTGAGTTTGAATAAGTTAGGTCCCGGGTCGGATCTCTACTATCGTCTGAGTTATCAAGAATTTTCATATGCCATTCTGCATGCCAAGGGTTCTTTGATGAATCTTCAGATAGACGTATCTTGCGGAGTAGGTCCCGCGTGTACCGTTATTGTTCTGGGTTTTTGTCGGAATCTGTTTAGGAATATTGCTTCGAGGATCTTTGGTTAGGAATTTTTGGGATAGTTCTCCAGTGAAGTTAGGGTTCAGTGGTTCTATCATTTGTTCAAGTATGATCAACATCTGCCTATGGCAGAACTTTGGAGTTCAAGGAACTACAGTTGCTAGGAAAGGAATGGTAGCGTGAAGATGGTGGTGTCAGTTGCATGAGTTGTTTGATCATTGGATGTGTCTAGGGAATTGTACCTTCACGTGGACTAAAGACGGTTAGAGTTCAATGATTCCTTTTGGACGGATATTTGGAATTACTTATCACTGTTTTGTCTTAAAATCATAACCACCACCACCACCACCGTGAACCATCGTTGACCACAAATACCCGAGGTGGTAGTGGGCCGTGCTTAATTTATTTAGCATTAGTTAACCTAAAAATTTAACCATTGGAATAATTGGCATGCGATTGGGTTAGAAACCCTAAGTAGGGTTTAGAAAACCCTAATTTCAGATATGCTAGTTTTGGAGTTGTAGGGACCCGCACTTTGGACATCGAAATTGAATTATGATTTACGCCTGACCACACCGTATGATTGACCTAGTAGAATGATAGACTTAATGTATTAAGTCCTTAATGGGTTAAGTGTTTTTAATTAACCCAAATCGTCATTTTATGTGAAAACCCTAATTGTGTTGGGTTTTGAGTTGGTCTTAAATGTTTGGATTCTAGATGGGTCATCTAATAACAAGTATATGGACTACGAAATTTTGATGGGCTTTAAGGTAAGGCCTGTGTGAAGGGTATGGGCCCAATTTGTTAAATTGGTACAAATTGGGCCACATGTTGGGCCTTAGTTCATTGTTTGGCTTTCGGGCTTTCAGAGTGTATGTTTGGGCCTTGGGATAGGATCAAGCTAGGTTAGGGGTAAAGTAGTCTTTTTACCCCAAACATGGACTTATGGTTATGTATTGGAACCTAATTATTAATTGGGTGTTGTTTTGATGTTGAAAGTTTGGGGATCTGTCAGCCAACAACCACAACTTTATTTGCGGGAGTTCAGTAGTGTGAGCTGAGTCTCCTTACTGTTTGTATGGGTCGAAGGCACCAATACCGACCCATTTGTTTTGTGTATTGTAGGACGACCTGGGGGTAAGCCCAAGGCATTCTATACGAAAGACTAAGAGGTGGCTCGTGGCACACTATATGCTAATTAACTAAGTAGAGTATTATGTATGCTAGTTGTCTTTGTGATGCTTGCATTGAAGACCCTGATGTGGCTCTTGGCACTTGTCTGTAAGATCGAGGGGGTGGCCCCCGGCTTGGCAGACTACAAGGTGGCCCGTGGCATAATGGCAAGACTATGTGTGACACACATCATCTTTACTGATTATGATATATGAATGATATATATGGCTCATGGTTATGTATGATAGTATGTGATTTATGTGCTTATATGCTATGATATTATGTAATAGTGGTAAAGGGATGAAATAGACCCCATAATCGGTTAAAAGAGACCGAAGTGGTAGGCCAACAGCCGGATATGCTAGGCAATATGTTTATTGTATGGTATGTGGTATTATTGAGGAACTCATTAAGCTTCGTGCTTAAAGTTTCAGTTTTGGTTTCGGGTACCTCCAGTTTTCATATAAAGGAGCTCGGGATGATTGCAGCGCATACACCCGTGATTTTCCACAATGTGTGATTTCTGGGAATGAGCTCTAATAATTGTTTTATTTGAAATGCTTTTCTATGTGCGAACAAAGTTACAATAGTTTTTTAGTTATATTAAAAATGACAAATTTACCCTGAAATTTTGGGATGATATATGCACCTATATACATAACCTTTAATTTTTCCTGTGCTTCCTTTGCTATATGCTTCTCTGTAATTGACAACAAGTCTTCCAGGATTCCTTGATTGATAGAGGCAAGATCCATTTTGTCTTTCTTCACACCGACTAGGTTTTGGGGATTCTTGGCCTCCACAACACCCAAACTTCTTGATCCTGCATAAATGTCTTCATTTTTATGCCCCATGTCGCATAGTTGCTCCCCGATAAAATAGGCAATGCATATATGAGCCTTCAATAGCACGATGTACTTGATGCTTATTGAAGTCTTGTTAGCTCTAATACCAAGTGTAAATTTACAGATTCAACTAGTGCCTTTGGGCACAAGGAATTCGAGTAACAGAGGACAAAAACCTAATCTAGAAGGTAAAGGACGATCAGAGGGAGGGGAAACGTACTTGTGCCAAAGGCTCTTTATTGATAAACATAAGAAAGGCACCGATTAATTAAAACATAAGACATTGGAAACTAGAATTCAAATCCAATTCAAACATTGCATTAAATAAAGATCAAAAACTAAAATAAGGAAACTTTCCAATTTTGCCATTTCATAGCAAAACACACACAACAGTTGAGACAACGAACATCGTTTCTATGTCACATGCGCGACTGGGCAATCGACACCAATTGAAAAGTTTTGTTCACGGAAGCAAACTCAAGAAGTTCTTCATTACTTTGAAATAATCTCATGTGTTCTTCTTCAAGACTCACCACAACTTCAACTCCATATCCATCTGGTGTATCATACAAGATGAATGTGTTCTTCACCAACACATCTGCAATGGTGCCCCACTTCGGATTCCCCCACCCAAAATTCATCTGGTAAAAAGAACCTCCACGTACATGGCTAAACCTGTAAATTTCAAGATTATCAAACAACTCTTTTACATTATATGCAGAATCCCTAACGCTATTCAACCAATCATGGAGATCATCTTTATCTCCGAGGTCTTTGACTCCTTTCTTCATCTGAAGTACCAAATTTTCCAGACTGGTTTCACTTTGGTGATTGTTTGATGTTGTGAAGTACCAAGTGAAGTTTCCGATGGAATTTTCCGGTAATGGTGGTGTCATTCGTGGCCGCATGTTTACTAACTGAATCAAAGTAGACTTTTTGAAAGAACCTAATTTCGCCATGGAAGCAGCAACCGCACATCTATAAAGAAACGCAGTAACAATCCCGATCTTTGTAGGGTTTTCCACCAACCCCGATACTGATCGTTTCAATCTCGATATGTTTTCCGCATGGAACACGTACCTTTTCGTGATTAGGGTTTCACTCATTTCAATCTCGATCTCAGGCATTGTGTATGCAAGATCCAACGAAGGTATGGATGTAGCAAGGATTAACGGTGGTGGTCTTTCTTCTCCTCGCGCCATGGAAGCCCAGTCGCTAAGAAAAATTCCAACAGATGGTGCATCTGCAACCTTGTGGGACATGGATATAGTCACTGCCATGCCTCCACCCTCGAAGTACGTTGCTTGAGTAGCGAGAAAGGTGTAACCTATGCATGATCCTTTCCACAAAAAACCTTCAGGAAACAATAAGCTTTGTGTTTTGTAGTTTGGATTTTGAAGGAAATCGGAGAGTCTACAACCAATGATTTTAGCTTCCACGAAAACCACTCCTTCATCATTACAATCAATGGTGATGCCGTCTTCTTTAAGTCTTCCGGCGAATGGGTAATATTTTGTTAGGATTTTGGATAAAGATTTCTTCAAAACATCACCACTAATTTGGGTTTTTGAGTCGTATAAGAGGATAATGGGAGTGTATGTATGTAAAGTGAGTTGATCGAGCAATGAGAGTTTGAAAGTTTTGAGGTGATCAGGGGTGCGGGATGATGGTTTGATGATTTGTTTCGAGATGATCTCCATTAATTCTCGATGTTCTTTTTGCTCAATTGTGCATTAATTTAAGTAGATAAATATTAACATAAAATAATATATATGGCCTTGAACAATCCACTATGTTAATTTGTCTTCTTTTGTTTTTCTCCATTCAGATTTTGAAATTTTGAATTTTTGTTTTTGTATTATTAGTCTTGCAAATTAAATTACAATAAATATGATCTCAATTTGTTTCAAAGAGAATATATTGTTCTTCGGTTTCAAATTGTTTTAGTTGTTCTATGTGAGTTTGCCGTCTTAATTACTATCGGCGGAGAAAGTAGTAGAATGATTTTATGAAAGCAAAAACCCTAGCAAGGCGGCATGAGACAGGAGAAGGTATAGCACACAAGTAGAAAAAAAAACATCATTCTCACTTATACAAAAAGGCTTATAAAACCCACTTAAATAAATCAAAGAACCATATTTTCAACCAAGTCTTATGACCAAAGAATCTTATGTGAAAAGAGAAATAAAACCCGGTTTCAAAACCGGCTCCCGTTTCCATGCAAATAATTGGGTCGTATAAAATGTTCATCGTCGTTTCCATATGTATATAAGAAAAATAAGAGTCTTATGTGAAACAAGACTCTTATTTTGTATTTACTTTAGTTCATAAATAGTTTTAAATTTTTTGATTTTGAATTTTTTTTTATCTCGACTTAATACGTTATGAGATTTACAATATCAAAAATATGTCTATATGACTTCACTAAATATCAAAATTATTATAAACTAGTTATGAGACTCATATATTATATGAGTAACTTTTTTAAAAAAATAAATATAAATGTTAAAATATTTGAAAACTTTGAATTTATAAGAAAATAAGAAAAATAATAAATTATTATAATAAAAAAAATGTTTTTTTATCTTTTAAATTTAAACTAATAATTTAAATAAATAAAGAAACTAATAAACTTTAATTTTGAGAATTTTAAAATTAAAAGGTAAGTTTATTAATAAAATTGATATCTATTTATTACTACATTTATTTGAATTATTATATTAAAATATTATGTAAAATTTAATAAAATAGAAAAATTCATAAGATAACATGTGAAAAAAAAATTAATTCAAAATAACCATAAAATGAAAATTTGGTAAATTGAATCAGAATGTAATAAATAGCAAAAAAAAATGTAATAAATAGCAAAAAAAAAAAAAAAACATTTATTTATTAAAGATGATTCGTTTAATAGTATTATTTAATACATAAAGTTATTATAAAAAATAATATATGATTGTACCTTTATAATTTGCTATTATTACGTTTTTTTTTGTCTTTCACTCTTATTACATATTTGTAATAACATTAACATTTGGAAATGGAGAATTAGATTTAATACATATAAGTTAAAACTTAAAAAGTTTTCAAATAAGATAACAAATAGTATATTATATGGTGTGAGATTAAAATTTTCAAAGGGGCTATATTATAGGAGGTAACCATTCATTTTTTTTTTGTACAAAATCTTTTACATATATTTTCTTTGTATAGTAGACGACTAGTAAGGTTTTTGTTTGTTTTTTAGAAAAAAAAAAACATCTTCACACCTTTTATTGGTGTGCAGCAGAGCACACGTGCAACATTTTTTATCTCGCAGTTGTTTGTTTTTCAGAAGTTTTCAGATTAAAAAAAATCTGTGTATGTTCTTCTCGGTGCAACACCTGTTTTACCTCTTCCTACCTCTTCCAATCTCTTCTTCTTCTTGCTAAAATATTGATTATATATTTATGAAATCTTATTTCACATTTTGTCTTTTTTTTTTTGTTATTTTTTTATATATTCTTGTTGAAATTTTTTTCTTTTTTTATATCGAATAATAATAATTTGTTGATTAATATCATTATTTTATGCTAAAATATCATTATTTTTTTGTTAAAAATCATTATTTTTATTGAAATATCATAAATATTTGCCGATATGTTATATATTATTAAATTTTCGGTATTAAAAAAACTATTTTCGGATTATAAAATCAGTTTATTTTAATTTTTTAATATCTGCAGCAGCATGCAAATGTTAAAAAAACAAGCACGTTTCTTATTACAGTTTACAGCTGTTTGGTCAACCTTTTTTACTGTAGATGGTTGCAGATGTGATCCGTAGACTTTATGAATTTTTACTTCCAAAAAACAAACAACATCTAACTTTTTTTTGATGCAGCTATCAACTAAAAACACACAGTAAGCTTTGCGACGGCAACTTTTGAATGTTTATTTTTTTTTTATAAAAGAAAATTTGTTTGGATATAGGTACAACAACACATGAATTTATAAAATACATAATACCAAAAAAAAAAAACTATGTAACAATGATCAAGCATTATTTCTTGTCTTTAAAATTTAACTTTTAAGCTTTTTATATGATATATATCATTGTCATTTAAATTTGCATTTTACACCAAATATTATTATTGAATTACGTACATCGAAAAGGTAAATTTATAACAAACATTTACAAATATCAAACCGCATAGGTTTAGAATTCATATCTTTTACTTTAACTTTAAAACCACAAACAAAAACAAAATGTTGCAACTATGTTCTTTGTCTAAGTTCTTCATGAAAATAAATAACAATAAAATAAACAACACAAGGTTACAATATGAAGTTACAAAACATCGTTGCCAAATTAATTATAGAGATAAAAATCTTACATTAACTATACAAAATTTTAACAAAGTCAATATCATTTTTTGCTGCTAATAATAACAAAAAGAGAAAATTATAAATTTAGTCAAATACATTAATTAGTTTGTGGAAAATAACAAAAAAAAAAAAAAACAAACAAAATTGCAGTTTTAGCCACTAAAATCACAAATGGATTAAACTCATCTGCGATTTCAACAAGCCACCTACGAATGTACAAGTGGCTAAAGCACAGACATGCTTTTACCATTTGTATATTCGCAGATGGTTTTTTTTTCCTGTATATATATACCTTGTTTTTTAGTCTAAAATCGCAGATGCACTATGTCTATCTGCGATTTCCTTTCGTTTTCATTTGCGATTTTGAGTTTTTTTACTACGAAATTGATGGGTTTGACTACGAAATAACTTTATTATATATAAACTTTTGCAAAAAATTATTAGTTTAGTTGTTATTTCTTTGAAAAATTTGTTTAAAATCTCTCTAAAAAACTGATTGAATATTTTGTTTGTCTTGTAACTGGTAGGAGATGACAAGTTATTAAAACAAATCTTGAATACGTATGTCCACATGGATGTATTTCTGAATTCGCTTTGATATTTTCTGAGTATATTAGTTATAGTGAGTTTGTATCTTTGGTGAGAAGCAAAACCGGTTTGTTAGACAAATATAAAATTAGTCTTCGTTTCCATCATCCTGAATTGAATCATTATATAGTCATGGTTGAAGAGATGGATGTTAGAATGTTGATCAGTGTAATCAAATGTAGTGGAGGAAGGGTTGTGAAAGTATTTGTGGTGGCTGATGAAAGTGACGCGGTTACGGAGGGTGGCCAGAGTGGAAATGAGTCGGTTGCTAATTTATCCAGCGATAAAGGGAGCAACAATCCAATAGGGACTTTCAATACTCCTAGTGTACCTCAATTTCATAGTGTTGCTGAAAATCTTAATGTTAGGTATTCACCTATTCACTATATGGATCCTAAGAATTACAAGTATGCTGGTGATGATGATGTTGGTACATATCTTTATGACATGGTTGGTCGTTGTGTTGATGTTCCCGAACAAGAAGTTAAAGTTATGAATAGGTGTGTAGTAGATAAAAGTAAAAAGAAAAAAAGTTATGATTCAAAAAGATGAAAATGTGCATGTTTACGGGGATTATGTTGATGTTGCTAATTCTGATGGAGATGAGTTGGGTGATGAAGTTAAATCTAAGTTTCATGATAACCTTTTTTACGATATGTGTAACGACCCAATTTTCATGTCCGAAAATTTCATTTTAAAATATTATTTTAGAAAACATTAATAAACAAAACCTTGTTTTAAAAAGTCAAACCATACATCCCATCAAAATATCAGAGTACAATCCCAGTGAATCTCGTAAATGCGGAAACCAGAGTGTGTGCATGATGTGCCGCTACCGCGCCGGCTCCTTCCCCTTCGGTGAAGGGGTACCTGAAAACAAAACTGTAAACGTAAGCACAAAGCTTAGTGAGTTCCCCCAACGTACCACATACCATACAAACACATAACATACGTACTGCCAGGCTATTCTGGGGTGCCTGACTACCCGGTACGGCCATTCTGGGGTGCCGACCTACCCATACGACCATTCTGGGGTGCCGTCCTACCCATGTCAAGCCATTATGGGGTGCTGACTACCCATGTCAAGCCATTCTGGGGTGCTGACTACCCATCGGTCCTAACAACCGATCCTCGGGGACTGGTCCCCTCCTGCTACCTCTATCGCATAACATAACAGGCCAACATACAAACATATCATCACATACTGTCAGACGTTTCTGGGGTATCTGACTACCCTGCGGTCCTAACAACCGAACTCTACTACTATCGCATATAACGTATCATGATAGCATATAACATATTAGGTAATAGCAAACCTAGAGGATATCACAAAGACAATCATCTATCATACATCTCCTACTGGTGGGCCGACATTGTGGCCTTAGACCCACCACTACTGGAAGGTAACTCACCTTAAAGTAGCTGCTGAACTGATCGGGAACTAACTGACCACTGCTGCTCCGGAAATCCTCCGACTGCAATTCCCACAACATACTCAATCAAACACTGTTAACTGTCCTTTGGGTAAAATGACCATTTTACCCCTGGTCTAGCTCTAAGTCAAAGTCAGAGTCAACTTTCAGTTGACCCGACTCGCCGAGTTGGCTCTCCAACTCGTCGATTCCCTATCAGACGATTGTCCTGAGTCCCTGTTTCTACTCGTCGAGTTAGGCTATGACTCGACGAGTTCATCTTCTAGACTGACGTTCAACCTCTTCATCCTACTCGCCGAGTTGTATGAACAACTCGCCGAGTCTGTTCTTGATCTATGAAGATTGCCTTGGACTCGCCGAGTCAGGGCATTGACTCGCCGAGTCCTATCATAGGTGAGTTCAGCTTCCAACTCACCGAGTCACCCCCTGTGACTCACGACTCAACTCGATACTTCATAAAGGGACCAATTCAGTGACTCGCGACCAGACTCGTCGAGTCACATATACGACTAGCCGAGTCGCAACCATGCATCCATCAAATACACCGATTTGCTCGATTCCAGTCCATGCCATTCACAGATCTGGGCTTCTAGGGCACAAATCACACGTAAAGTTTCCAACTTTACGTGTAGATATTCACCAATATGGATTTTAAGGCTCAAAGTGCACCAAAAGAGGTAGATCTAGGGCTTTCATGCAATATGACCCCATAAAGGCATTAGATCCAAGCTCCAGGGACTAAATCATGCCTAGATCTAAAGGCTAACAACTTATTACAACCCACAAAGCACAAAAAAGCTTGGGGAAGAGCCCAAGAAGGACTCCCATGAAGCTAAAAGAGATTACAAGCTTGAAAACAGAGGGGAAACGAGCTATACCTCAAGGAAAACGTTGAGATGACACAAAGATGCCTGGTCTCCTTCTCCTCTTCTTGATCTACTCTTCTTTCTCTTCAAAATCTTCAAGAACACTCCAAAACACTTCAATCTCTCAAGGAAATAAGGGTAGAAACGATGTTGGGAGTTCTGGGGGTGAATGGGGACGAGTTTGGGGCGGAATGAGGGTTTAAATAGGGTGCAAACCCTTGAAATTTAGGGTTTCATCCAGCAGCGGTGACTCGCCGAGTCCGGGATATGGACTCGCCGAGTCGCCAACTTAAACGTGTCCTGAGTCTCGTCCCTACTCGGCGAGTCGGACCTATGACTCGCCGAGTCCAAGGCTAAAATAGGGAAATATTCAAATAAAATTCACATACCGGAAACCAGGTGCTACAGTATGCCCCCTTTACCATCATGTCCAGTTGATATTAATGAAGAATCCCAACACAGATGGTAGACATCAATCTTCAAAAGATTGAATGTCTCAGTATATTTAAGAACAAAGATCTTCTAAAATGAGCTATTGGAAAAAAAATGTCTTCGAGAAGGTTTACAAACGAGGACAATTAGATCCACCAAATCAAGGTATGAGGTTGTGTGTGTTGTCACAAGTTATTCATGGTTACTAAGAGCCAAAGGAATTAAAAAAATTGGCAGACTTTTCCAAGTGAATAAATTTGTTGATGTACACACATGTTCTTTAACAGTTTTGCAACCTAATCATCGACAAGCAAACAAATATGTTTTGGGTGAATATCTTGCTAATGTTTTGACTGAAGATTATAGTAGAATATATCGGGGAAAAGATATTATTAATGATATGAATGCTCAATTGAAAATCAATATCTCATACCATCAGGCTTGGCGCGAAGCAATATGCATTGTTGTTGTTAAGGGGTACGAAAGATGATTCTTTTACCAAACTTCCCGCTTATTTCCACAATTTGGTCAAACATAATCCGAGTACAGTGACACATATTCAAACAGATGATGATGATCTATTTGAGTTTTTGTACGTTGCACTTGGTTGCTGGGTTAGTATTATTATATTTTCTTATTATTATATATTATTTTTATTTTGGTGTATTTGAATAGATATACAATGTATTGTGGGTACGTGCTTTTGTCAATTTTTGTAAACCGACCATTGTAGTACATGGAGCCCACCTAAAGGGCGAGTTCAAATGTACTATGTTACTTGCAATTACTAAAGACAGATAAAACCAAATATTACCGGTTGCATATGATATACGCAAAAATGAGTGTACAGATTCTTGGACATGGTTTTTTAAAAAACTACGTGATTACATAGGCAATATGGAGGAACTTACAATTATATTTGGTAGGTCTCCATCTATAGCGACATCCGTTACCAACATTTTTTCTCATGCTCATCACAGAATATCTGGTGTCCATTTGTATTTCAACGTAGTAGCTAGATACAGGAAGAGTAACACAGTTAAAAGAATTTTTTAGGAGGCTTGTAGGGCATATACAGTTGATGGTTTTGATGCTGCCATGGAACTTATGAAAAATAACCAGTATGGGAATACTTAAAAAGTATAAATCCTGAAACTTGGTCTAGGGCACATTTTAGAGGGAGCCGATACAATTTTATGTCGTCCAACAGTGTGGAGTCTATAAATGCATTATCTAGACACGCACGTAAGGTGCCAATACTTATGTTGATCGATTTTTTTTCATGCAACAATGCAACAATGGTGGTTTCAAAGACGTAACTTTGCAGGTATTAAGTTTTAATATTAATGTTTTTGTTAAATGTTATTGATCTTAACTGTGTAATTTTTTCTATTTTTTTAAGCGGGAGAAACAACAATACTCACCCCTTGGGCCGATGATATTGTAAAAGAAAACAAAAAATCTTTTAGTAATTGCGATGTTCGCATGATCTTAAGTAAGAAATGCGAGGTCAAAAAGGGGGCACAAAACGTGATTGTTGATTTCCAACATATAACATGTACATGTAGCCATTCACAACTTGATGACATACCTTATGGTTATGTCATAAGAGTGTTAACAGTCAACAATTACCAAGACTGCTCGAAGTTTGAATTAAATGCTTACTATACCGAAACACTGAGGAAAACGTATGAGGAATCAATAAACCCTTTGCCAAAGCCATCCGAATGGGAGATCCCTGATGATTTGATGGTTGTTAAGCCACCTATAATGGATAAACGTCATCCAGGCAGGCCAAGAAACACAAACCGCATTTCATCTCAAGGCGAGGGTCCAATTAAAAAAGAGTGTTCTACATTTGGTCAAGCTGGACACATGAGAAACAATTGTTTTGGATGGCCATCCGGTAGTGGAGCACATCGCACGAAAATTTCTACTATAGAAATGACATTTAATATTGGTGCTTTTGTGAGTTGCTCACAAACTTATGACGCTGATTTTTATATAAAACAACCTTAAATTGAAGAGTTGTTAACTTATTATGTATTGTAATGTTTTTATTAAATCTTATAAGATGTTATTATGCTTTCATATTTTAATTTAGTTTGCAGATTATGACCAAAGATGAAGCTTTTATATTCTAAGATGTTGTTGTTATGATTTTGTGACTTGGAAATTAACGGTAAACAAACATGTTAATCTAAAAAAACAGCAAACCCAAGTCATGATAATGTTACAATAATTTTTTAACTAATTATTAAACTCAAGGAACTGCAATGGGTACTTCTCTTTCTCGATTGTTATATAGTCATCCCTAGTTCTCATTATATTCCAAATGATCTTTTTGCACCCTAAGCTGTATCATCTCCGTGTCCTTGTCAACAAGCTATTTTTCAATCATTTTGATTGTCTTCTTAGTCTTTTTTATCCATTCTTCATGCTCTTTGATTTTCTTTTTATTGAGGTCTATCCATTCTTGCGTTTGTTTGCATTCCGATGCAATAACATTACAATGTTGACTGAGAAGTCGGGATGAATCTTTATCCTGTTTTTGTTGTTCTTTGGCCTTTTTCAATTCTTCAAATTTTCATTCGACATATATGGGCCTGCTGAAGAGTATGTAAAAAAACGGTTGACTGGATCATAGTAGTAACAATCTAATTCATTGCACGAGTAAATTTCGAACTTTTGGGAGGAACTCATAATAAAGTTGAGATTTTATTTAGTATTTGTAATAATAAAATGGTGCTATAAGTTGTATTTATACGTACTAGTAATCTACAAATCATAGTCCAAATGTGTAACGCCCGGGTTTTCAGGGCTAAGCATTTTTGTCAATATAATAGTCTAGGTCAACTATTGTAACTCTTTTTGAAGTAATAAATATGAAATATTTGAGTATTATGTGAATTATGTGTGTTTATGTGTTTATTATTTAATTATAAATGTATAATTAATAAAGAATAAAAATGAGCGTCAAAATTAAAGTGTGAGATAATCCCGATATCTCTACATAAAGTTGTAGAATATGTCTCAAGGTTTCCGTGCATATAAAGAATGCCGAAATCCGAGCTATAAAGAAGAAGTTATGGTCCGCCGAAGTTTTACGACAAAACCGGCACGACACCGGGAAACGTAAATAGTGAATTTACGATAGAAGACTTTTTAGCCTTAGCAATCTAAACAAAAGTCGTAGAATATGTTAAACTAAGAACATCGATAAAAAGAACGCCCAAATCTGACTTCGTATGAAGAAGTTATGATTTTTCTAAGATTCGGCTTAGCAGTGCACGGCCTGAAACTCGAATTTTAGTTCGAGCGGTTTTTGGCTTACGCAACATAAATGAGAGTTGAAGATCTCATTAATAGGAAATCAACGGTAAAAAGACAGACAAAAACAGAGTCCGTATGTAGAAGTTATTAATTTTACGCAGACGTTTAACAGTATAATCTCCTTGTACTGTTAAATTTAAGATCGGTCGAGAATTAGCTGACGGTGTCAAAATGAAAGTTGTAGATCTTATTATTACCTACGCGTGGATATAAAGAACGTCAAAAACGGAGGTCGTATGTGAAAGTTACGGATTTTAGAAGTCGGAAGTGTGCTGTGCGAAAATGGGTGATGTGGCACAATCTTGGCCATTGCTTTCTCCCCAAGGCTTGCCACCAGATGGTGACATGTGGCACCAAGTTCAGCCACATTTCACCCTATAAATACCACCTCTCCCACCCTCATTTTCTTCACACCTTTCCCATTCTTTCTTCTCTTTACTCTCTCTCTCTCTAGAACCTCTCTCTAGCCCCGAAATCCCCCGAAAAGCCTAGGGAACCTCCCTAGCACGAGGCGGAAGCCCCGGAGTGCTTGAAGGCTCCGAGAAGAATAGCTTTTCGGCTCGGGAACGCTGCTCCAAGCAAAGCCCGGTTTTCTATAAAACCCGCTGTAAGTGAGCTACGCCTACGCTATTTTTAATATAACTTTTATTTAATTATAGTAACGTTATTAGGAACTTATAATAAATACTTGGGCTATTATTATGGGTTATATAAGTATTTTTTTGACGCTTATATAATAATAATAATAGCTAGACTATTAATTAGTCTCGACGAATAATAAACTAAACTCTAGTGGTAATAATACTAGGTTTCGTCGAAGAAAAATTCTTTTTAAGAAGCGAAGCGCTGTCTGAGTTCGGAATCACCACCTTTTCCGGTGAGTGCATAGTTACCTTCAACTTACACATAGATATGAAGTATTTTATATAAATTACGTGCTATGTGTGCATATTATCTGAATACTTGCTATCTATGCTATATGAACGTTGTTATACATGTTTTCAATGATTTAAACTGTATATGTATTTTATATCTACGAAAATGTTGGGGGTAAAACATGGGTAGATGTAATAGGTGATGTGTGATAAAATGATGAGAGGCCTCGATGTTGTTGTTGTTGATCCAGTCATCTAGCGGAGTATAGATGACGACCACGGACTCTTCTAGACAGTCCAGTGGAACACTAGCAGGTTCGCAACCTGTAGGTGTTGTGAACGATGTGTTCACCGGTGTACTCCATCCCCCACATGGTTGCCTATTAGGACATTTATTGCTGAGGAATCCCCTTAGCAGTAGTGTCCGTCCCGATGATAATCCTTAGGCTAGGTCCCTTATGATAGGTGTTTAGGGACGTAAAGTGAGGATAACGGGAACGGGTAATCGGGTTATTGTTGATTGATGAAATTAATAAACTTATTTATTGTGGGTTGAAAACCCTATGTGCTCACCAGGCTCCCAAGCCTGACCCACTCAGTTTTATGTATTACAGGTAGTGGCGCATGAGCATAGGTGTGATGTTTTGGACGAGGGATTACGGATATAGACCTGTAGATATGAAATAATGTAGTAAGGCTTATATTGTACTGTTTATACTTTTGATCTGTACGAACATGACATCCCGAGTCTTTTAATGAATACATTTCTATGGAAATGCTTTTGATAAATCTTTATCATATTATTGTTTTGGGACAAATTCCGCAAACCATTTATTAAAAGATAACTCTGATTTTGAAATAAAGTATAAACAAAACCGGTCTTTTCTGGCCGTGATTTTGGGGATGTCACAAAATGCAACCATTTCGTAGTCAAAGTTGTAATTCGCAGTCAAACTTTGAAATAACTACACATTAATGACAAGTCACTCTATTAACCTGCAAATCGTAGTCAAACTTCAAAATGACAACATATAAATGACTATTTGACATGATAAGTCACTGCAATAACCTGCAAATCATAGTCCAAATGTAACCATTTCGTAGTCAGAGTTGTTAACTCCTCTTTTTATTATTATAAATAGATGTTTAAGCTCTATGAAACGAACACCCATATCATCTAAATGAAACCAACTCCCATATTCATAAATGTCATTGAATGTAGCATCTTCTTCGAATGAAGTACCTTGTTCCAATTTTGAAGGACCATGGAAGACAAATGAGGTGTTGGTTCTAACACGATGTTGGCTTAGTGTTAAGGAGGGTGTAACGTTACCGGCTTCCCCACATTTCCTAGTAGGTGATGAATGGACCCGTATAATAGCTTTGTTCAACAATGAGATGGGAGAAGGACCAAACCAAAAACAATCAGATATTGTCAGTAAATGGATGGATGTAAAGGAAGAAGTCACATGATTCAATCAAGCGTGTAATTATGCGAAAATTACGAAAATTCATTATGCAGGTGATGAAGAGTTCTTGGAAGTTGCTAAAGATTTTTACATCTTGGAGCGTGAAGGACGAGACTTCGAATATGAGGAAGTTTGGAAGGTTGTTAAAAATAATTAGTATTTGATGTAGACAGTTCTATTTCCATTAAAAATAACTCATGTAATTGTTTTAAGTTTAATGCTTTGTTGGTAGTAATGTTGTAAGTTTAATGTTTCATGGAATTGTTGTTAGTTTAATGCTTTAAGTTTAATGTGTTGTTGTTAGTAATGTTTTAAGTTTAAGGCAGAGACTTCGAATATTTGTAATGTTTTAAGTTTAATGGTTGATGGAATTGTTGTTAGTAACGTATCGTCAAAATTAATGCAACGAGTATTTATAATTAACATTAAACAGAGGAGGTGCATCTAATACATACATAATACATGAAAATAACCTAGTACAAACATAGAAATAGATATTAAATAAACATAACATATTTCAAAAATATTCCAAGAGGCTTAAAACTGGAATTCCAACCCATCACTTAATGAATTGTATTCCTTCCTAGCAGCTTGCAAGATGACCTCCTCGGTAGCAGCTTCCAAGATGACCTCCCTGCAATATTTGTTAATTTATAAATAATAACACAAGAGAAAACAAACTATAAGTATAAAGTTACCTGCAACTTCATCCTGTTCATCATAATTGTAACACCCCAATTCTTAGGTATTAACTTTATGGCTTTAATTTTCATAATTTGCAAGATCTACTTGACGAGTTGGATACCCTGACTCGTCGAGTAGAAGCGGGTTGGCCACGTGTTTAAGTGACCTACTCACTGAGTCCAAGACAGGACTCAACGAGTAGGAGCTGGAGGATGAAATCCTAATTTATGGGGTTTTTCACCCTATTTAAAGGGTCATTAGCCTCCCTTACAGCCTTTTGAGAGTCCAGAAAACCCTAATCCATGTGTGTGCTCCATTCTTGTGTGTTTTAAGCTTTAGAAGGCAGGTCTTGGTGAGAGGATCTTGAAGTTCAAGTAGCTTGAAGCAAGGAACGTGTGTGGATTTGAAATCTACCCCAATTTAGCATCATTTGAAGGTATCAAGTCGTTACCTTGAGCTTCTTTCCTTTTATATCTCATTTGGTTGAAGATTAGGGCTTTTCTAGCATGTTATGTAGCCATTATTGGGTATGAGCTAGCATCTGAAGTTGCAACTTCAGATTTGAACTCACCTTGGTCTCTAAGTCCATAAAGTTTCCAGCTTTAGCAAGTGTAAACCTTTCCTTATCTGTTAAACTCCATTGCAAGCTTGGATTTGACATCCTAGGTCTTTAGAGCCTTCCATACTAGTAAAGATTGCAACTTTACATGATAAACATGCATTGGGAAGCTTGATTTGCAATATAGAGCCTTAGAATGCCTTAAAAAGCATCTGAATGGAGAAAGGAGTAAAGGGACTCGATGAGTTGCATGGTTAACTCGGCGAGTCCGATGAAGATTGTCGTGTAAGGACTTCTGCATGGACTCGGCGAGTCAGCTAGGGTTTTCCCGAAATTTGGATATGTATGACCTCGGTGAGTTGCAGGGAAACTCGACAAGTCATTGGGGGATTTCACGACTATTCCAGTTCTGGAAGGACTCGATGAGTCAGTGACTGCACTCGACGAGCCGGGTCAACATGGACTGTTGACCTTTACCGTTGTGTTACGTCCCGATTTTTCAACACTATTTTTTTTAAACATATAGAAAATATGTCCAAAAGCCCAAATTTATTGAAATATCATTGTCATACATTTATTAAACATAAAAGAGAGTTTTAGCGGAAGTCTAAAAACATTATTAATTTCTTCGATGCGAGTACACTCATCCTGGAGCCTTTCCACGATCAGAAGAGCATCCTGAAAAATAGTTATTCAATAACTGTAAGCCGAGGCTTAATGAGTTTTTCCAAAATACCATATATCACAATACAGATACATGCATACAATTAATGGTTCACGACCTTTCGCCGATCCACCAAATAAATGTGTATCTAGACTTACGGCCTACTTACCATTTCGTCGTCTACACATGGGTCTATAGGCTCCCGAGTTTTCACCGTTTCGCCATCAACCCCTAACTTAACTGTAATAATTAATTATTTAAACAAATAGATATTACGCTTATTCTACTAGTTCAAGTATAGTAACAATAAGCACATAGAGATTATATTTTCGATTCTACTCAATGACTCAAGTATAATAACATAAAACACATAAAGACTATATTTTTACTCTACTAACTCTCTATCCTAATATACATAGATATATATTGTAATACATAGTATAGTGAGATAACTCACCTAAATAATCTTGCAACTTCAGAATTTTGTTTATTAGACTACAGAACAAGAAATGGAACTATAAAGAACTTGAGATCTCGAAGAAGAGAGATATTTGAAAATAAAAGGAACGAGTAAATAAGAAGCTACGAGGTTCTATTTATACTAATGTTTTCATTCATAAATTTCTAGTTATCCGTAATCAACACAATTCCTCATTCACACAAAATCAACACGTGTACATTTAATTAATTCTTATTTGTACAGATTATTACACGTATCAACTGTTACACGTATCAATTGTTGCTTAAACTCCAATCCACCCACATTCTTATCTTCAATTTATTATATTAAATTCTCGAATCTTTACATAGCAAATATGGATCATTTTGTGTAAGAAATATGAATCCATTTAAGAAATATGGATCCACCCATTTTCTTTAAGAAATATGAATCCATTTTGCTTTACATGCATATACCTACGTGTTTTCTTTTATTTCATAAACTTATACTTTAATAACAAACATATTATATACATGTTTATTTTATAAGAAGTATTAATTTAATATATATATATATATATATATATATATATATATATATATATATATATATATATATATATATATATATTAGAGATTTTTTATATACTTTTCGATATACTTTTGTCATAATCTGAATTATATCTAATATATTCAAAAGTCTTCATATTTTTATATTGTTACACATGATGTCTTTGTAAAATATATCGATAAATTCCGATTTTTAATCAAAATAGAACTTAATATATAATAGATATTATTTAACGACCAATTTAATTTAAAGTTTGATAAATGATGTCGTAAATTATACTTGCTTTTATTAGTTGAAAATACGGGTGTTACACGTTGACTTTGAATTTGACCAAGAGTTGATTAATTGACTTCTAAAGCATTCTGGGAATTTATGAATATTGTTCTATGTTGAATATAGGTGGCGGAGTTTGTGGCGGTGATTCGAGAGTTTGAGCTTATCACTTCGAGTCGACAGTTGAGATGTGAGTTTTCCTCCGGTAGGAATGGGTCTAAGGCACCAACACCGACCCGTTTATATAGTTGTAGTATATATGGGTAAGCCCGATGTCGGGGTTAGCCCGACGCAGTTTATATGTTACCAGACTCCGGTCCGATGCTGGGGCGGTCCTGAGAAGTAGTTATGTATGATTGATGTCTTAGTGATTCATGCATGTTGTATGTTATGTGTTATATGTACCGGGCTTCGGTCCGATGCTGGGCAAGCCCGATGCAGGATATGTGATTGTGTTAGATGTTTATGATTATGTTATGTTTAGTTAATTTTACCGGACTCTAGTCCGATGTCGGGCGGGGCCTGATGCAGGGGCGGGGCCTAAGTTATGTGGGCGGGGCCCGATGCAGTAGGCAAGGACCAGTATGTGTTATTGTATGGTATGTGGTAGTTTTGGGGAGTTCACTAAGCTTCGTGATTATAGTTTTCAATTTTGGTTTCAGGTACTTCCACTAGCAAAGGGAAGAGCTCGGGATGATCGCACAACACACACCACAACCTTCAGCCTAGGATTGATTAAGACTCTAATATTTTTGTCATATGTTTTGTCACAGTATTTGATATGAGATTTTGAGATACATGACACTTGGTTTTATTTATGATTATAGGTGATTAAGGTTTTTATATTAATTATCAAAACGAAATTTTTGGCTTATATTTTTGGGATGTTTTAATACATTGATTGTATCGACTTATTGATTAACTCAATTATTGTTGTTATAGGTAACTCATGTGTGGACGTGGGTATGATTTTCACCATTTCAGGAATATCAATCGATTTAACATTGTAGCGTAGTTTCGGGAAAATATGATCATACCCATTTTAAAATTGTTATATTGTCAAGCCAGAAAATTGGACTCCTAAGTAAGGTGCATAAAGGTGGTTTCCTACATGCACTTTGCAACCTTTCCGAACACAAGTAAAAATCATGAACACTATATGCATTGCATGACTTCCAAAACAACGTTTTGACTCCCGTATCATTATGTCTGACAAAATCTCGTATTTTTCGAGCTATATCTTTAGGGCAATACCCATGATACGAATATGGGTTGACTTTCTCAACAACAAAGTCTATTTTATGACATAGGTGGCTTATGAAACCAACCTCTATATCCTCACCTAAACATTCTTTTAACTTCGTCATGAACCATTCCCAAGATTCTTGACACTCGAAGGTTCCCAAACCAACTGCTAAGAGTAGGAGTTCATGGTTTCCGTCTAAAGCCACCGCAAAGTACATTGTTGTTAGATAGTTACCAAGTAGGGGTAAATAACCCACATATATTAACGATATCATGCACCTAAGGAAGGTACGGATCTACATAAGAAAACATACTTATGGTAGCAACAAGCAAAATCTAAACGAGGTAAATTACCTAGAACTATTAATTAACTAAATAAAATAAAGATGTTATACCACACAATCTAAAGCCACAAAATAGAATTGAAAGCGGTTGGTATCAATTTTCTTGATGGTTGTGAAGGTATTACGATTTGTTCTTTGAAGATTATGCAAGAGTATTGGTAGATTAGAAAAGCTTTTTTCGATGTAAGTACTCATTTTCACAAGCAATGAAAGTGTTTTACAATCATCAAAAGAATCTGATTATAATTATACACAAGTTGGTGCTTGTCTACACTTCATAGTTCGACTTGAAGGATTCATAGTCAACCCAGATGATTTCCTAGTCGAACTTCACTGATCGACAATAAAAGATATTCTACTTGTTTACAGTTAAGAATTCAACTTTTTGAATTCTTAGTCACATCAGATGATTTCATAGTCAAACATCACTGATCTCCAAGACAAGACATTGTACTTGTCTGCAGTTTATAGTTCAAATTGTTGAATTCATAGTCAAACCATATGATTTCATAGTCAAACTTCACTGATCGACAAGACAACACATTGTACTTGTCTGAAGTTCATAGATCAACTTTTTGGATTCATACTAAACCAGTTGATTTCATAGTCAAATTTTACTGATTGACAAGACAATGCAGTGGACTTGTCTGTAATAAAATTTTATGTATAAATGGATAATAATCACTCCATGAAATTTATCTGTAAAGTAAGTCATATTTAATCAAATAAATCAAGCGAATGGCCTATTGCAATTGCGGAGGTGAACGAATCATTAGGATATTGGGTACAACTAAAAACCCAGGAAGGTTATTTTACGCTTGCTGATATATGGTATCATGATCTTAATTTCCTTGATATTTACGCCCTCATATTTATATGATAACTATTCTTCTTGTCAATCTTTATATTTACATGGACGAAAATGTGGGTTTATCAGTTGGATTGATGAAAAGAAGGACCAATCTTCTATGGTAATAGCTAAGGTAGCTATGTCTAATAAACACTTTTAATAAGAAAATAAGAAGTTGAAGATAGCCTTGGTTGATAGTTGGGTGTTGTTTTTTAAAATTATTTTTTACAAGTTATAAGCTTTTTAATAATTTTTTGATAGCTTTGAAGTTGTAATGTCAGTAACATGGTGTATTTGTTGTTATGCTTAAAGTTTTGTTGCAACATGGTGTATTTGTTGTTATGCTTAAAGTTTTGTTGTTGTAACGTTAAAACTAATGGTGGAGTTGTTGTTATGTTGTAACTATTGAAGTTATTACTATACTACATATGAAGTAATTATTATTTAATGCTTAATAATCAAATCCAACATTCAATTACACACACACACATATATATATATATATATATATATATGTATGTATGTATATATATGTATGTATATATATATATATATATATATATATATATATATATATATATATATATATATATATATAATCCAACTACATAGGACCATCAACGACCCCTAATAAAATTTTGCCATCCTTTGGCGAAACTCGAAAGCTGCATTTTTTTGGGTCAATAAGTTCACGTATTCGTTGGCCCGAAACTAATTGTTCCATAAACATACAAACGAAAACATCACAATCTCCCTACTCACTACTTTGTTGGGGTACATTTGTTTCCACAATGAATTTCATATCCAACGGAATCCTTGGGATGTTCCTCCGTGCCCAATAGTTTATATTGTCTAAATCATCTGCCACCCGAGCCTCAAATTTGCTAAAGGTTCTATCAGACTTGAATTTTTCATAAGTACTCCTACCGAGATTATCATAATGATGGACTTCCATTGACTCCAATCGTAGTTTCCCAAATAACCAGTGATTAGGAAATGAATGAATCAACATTAGAACCTGTACAAAGCTTAAAAAAATTATTACGTTTACATAACACGATACAAAAAACAAAACAACAATAATGAAATTAATTTAAAAAAAAATAAATAGCATTTTACCGTATCCACATTCCACCAAGCAACCAAGAAGTTGGGGTATATAGCAATACCAGACATAAACACCCTATAATCGTAACCATCCTCAAGAACATGGCAAACAAAAAAATTTGGAGGCATTATTGTATACTGATCACTATAAAATCATCTCTCCATCAACAGTCTAAACCAAATCGTCAAATGCTGCAAAAATTATGATACTTTTGTTATTAATTAAGAAATAGAAAACAATTACAATAATAAAATACAAGATATTTTACCACTTCATCCAACCATCCGTTGTGTGTATGCCCAAACAACGCACTCCAAAAATCTCTATCTAATACCAAATTCTACAAATGGTGTTGCATGTTATATGCATGAAATAAATAATTTTGTATCACAACCTCACCGCCTGCTACATAAGGTTGCAGGCGCAACACCTAGAAGTCATGAACAACAGTGAATGCTGGAGGAGGAACGGGGGTTGTTGATTTGGCATCAACCTTCTTCTTTGGTCTTCTGTTTTGCTTTGGTGTCGTGTGCAACTAAAACAATATTCAAATGTTTATATCATTATGTATCAAGTAATTAATATAAAAACGTATAATTAGGATATAAGCTTTTAAATTCAATGAATACCTTGGTGTAAGGAGTACAACTATACTTTGATGGATTTCGAGGCCTATGTCTATCGGGTGTAACTTCGTTGCCATCAAAAATATGATCATCAAAATGATTTACATTCACTATAATTATTACATCTTCCTCTAACACCTAAATTAATAAGATATAATCATTAATTAAAAATGTATGAATCTATTAACAAACAATAAAATAAATGTAAGTATAGCAACCTGTTCAACTTCATTATCATCAAAAGCAAGCACATCATCATCGAATTTATTTGTACTACACCCTGCTTTGTCTATCCTCTCATCCAACTCCTACATTAAAATTAAAACATTATAATTATTAACGAAAGGCACCTTAACATTTAACAATTTAAATCATAATTGTGATATATATAATAACCTTGTCGTCTTCAATATCACCAAAACCCTAAACCCAACATGATGCCCTTACCGTAGATAACCGGTTCTCCCCCACTTAGGGTTCAAACTACCACCCGCTGACCCTCACAGTTGATCATGGCACCAAATCAACTTAGCCAATCCATACCCACAATCACACATACATCCCCCATGGGGATTGGAATCAAGTCTACCGGGAAGGATACTCCGAAGATCTCCAGAACACAACCCGGTAGACTGAAGAAGCAGAAATCCCATGTTCGTTGGCGATAGAGACTCGCAACGGATCCTCAAGCTCTCCCGTAGGAAAACCAAACTCCTTACTGAACAGTCAAGAAACAAATGACCAACTCGCCCTAGAGTCAAATTATACCAATGCAGGTAAGGAGTTCACTAAAAACGTACCTAATATATGTACAAACACATAAGCATAAAACATATATAATCAATAAGATAAAAAGGATGGAAACATACTAGCCACCACATCCGATGTTGTCCTGGTGTTCTCAGCTATAAGCTGAAAGGTGTATCCCCGAGCCTTTGGAGGCTCTACTCTACCCTGACCCCCATCAGTAATCCTCAGTGTAGCCGGTGTTGGAGCCTACACCGGCCGGGCAACGAGCAATGGACAATTGTTCTTCACGTAACCAACCTGATCGTAATGGTAGCAGATCCTCAGATCTTGGACCGGGGCTAACTGGCGGCAATCTCTCACAAAGTGCCCCTACCTTCTGTATTTGCAGCATGCAACACCAGATCTATGAACTCCTAAATGGCCCTTCATGTACTTCTCATAAGTGCAGCCACATTGACCCCTAGACCTAGTATCAGCGGTCTTAGACCGCTTCGGCGCTGGCTGCAACTGCGGCGGGGCCTTCCTCTGTTCCCGTACCTATAACTCAATCTCAAGCTCTCGCTGCCTAGCCGCTTCCTGTAACTCCAACAATGTATCACAACGTTTGGTAGCAAAAAACTGTCAGATGTCGGTCTTGAGCATGCTCAGGTAACGTGTCATCTGAGCTTACTTGGAAGAAAACTCCGGGCAAAACATTGCCCTCTCCGTAAACATGTGGGTGATCTCCTTCACTGACTCCGTAACCTGTCTCAAATTCAATAACTCATATGCCAGCGACTCGCGCTCAACTCGCAGAATATAGTGAGTGTGGAATATCTCCCTGAACTGATCCCAAGTAACCGTAGCTCTCTGATCATCAGTATACGACCCTATCATCAACCTCCAATAGTCCTTTGCTCCGGACCTCAGCAGGACATGAGCATGTTATGAAGTATCCCTCCACGTCAGATAGAAACATCATGGATATGATTGGGTCTTGAATCCCATCAAAAGTTGGGGGGGGGGGGGGGTTCATGTTATCGAAGTCCCGGTACTGAAATGCTCGACTGGTCCCACCACTAGTGGCTGCAACAACGGTAGAGGCCATAGCGGTTGCCGTCTTAGCAATGGCTGCATACCTCTCATCAAAGTACTCAACCATAGTGGTCTTGATAGACCTAAACATATTCAGTAACTGTGCCTAGCTTAGTGTAGCAATCACATCCTGCAGGATCTCTCGAATCCTGGCGTCCAACTCATCTGACCAATAGTCTCAAGAACTACTGGTCCACCCTGACTATCAGCTCGTGATCCTGACCTGTATCCGGTCACAATCGCCTCGTAACCACCATGCTAAAAATATACCTGACATATCAGACATCTTATATAACAATTGAGAACCAACTCCCAATAAAGCCCTAGGGTTTGTGACTTCCTCGCTACGCGTATGGGTCATGTGCTTTCACTAATACAGGCTCATACTACCTTCCACACCTACCCATATTTTTCTCAAGTATAATCACAACACACTGACAATATACATAAACATAGGCTCACACTCAATCCTCACTCCTAGAGGAAGGCTAAATATCTCATAACTGTCTGACTGACCCAACACAACTCATCCATGAAACTTCCATCAACCCCGCAACACTCATGTATGCTAGTCATACATAACGCTAGACCCTATAGACTTTCGAATATCTGATCCTACCCTAAGTCCTTCATCAAACAAGAACATGAAATAAGGCCAAACCAAACATTCTTAGGCTATAAGAGCTTAATTATGTACGACTATGGTGCATACACTAAGCAACTACATTAATGATGTTAATTTCATATAAGGGAAACCTTAGGCTATCAGGCATCATATAATCAGGCAGTTCTATCATGCAATTCCTGAAGATCCCTAGCCTATCACTAGCAATCTGTTCTAACATATCATATTATCAAATATCCGTATGGTATTTTGGGGTCTACTAACTGGCTGCGGCTGATCGTACACGCTGCATGTTGCTTTAATATTTTGAAAACCATTTGAAAATCTTTTTAAAAATCTTTTCCTTAGTTTGCAACTGGATTCACATGAGTGCTCCTCCAATTCACTCAAACTAAGGCTCTAATACCAATTTGTATAATCCATAAAATTCAGGAAAATTTAAAACTTTTTCAAGCATTCAAAAACCAATATCTATTACAAAATGTTTTCAAAAGAATTTCATATCAGAGTATCCCATAATCAAAATCATAAAAATGCGAGGAGGTGCACAATCTTGCCTTCGCCTTCCCGCAATCATCTGAAGTACCTGTAACAAAATCCAAAACTGTAAGCCCGAAGCTTAGTGAGTTTTCCCAAAATACCAACGCCATACAAATCATAACCATATCATAGCAAGTAAACATCATGCATATAGAGTCTACATTATGATTGGATTTCCCTCACCGTGCCTGCAGTCTATCTGACCTACTCTCAGAACGTTCAACATGTCTGGTCTGCCCACCCGGGCCTTCAGCTTGTCTAGACTGTTCTCCAGCCTTCGGCCTAACTGATATGCCCTAATGGGTCTACAGTCTTTCCAGACTACCCTGGGTTTGTTGGCCTTCAGCATAGAGAAAGTATGCCTCAGCCTAACCCCACATAAACAATATACACATAGATATCATAAGCTAGCTAGCATGTACAAACAATCAGACCTATCTAACAGATCACTAATCATAGCATCATCCTATATACCAGGATACTGACCTAACAGGTCACTAACATATCTTCCTATATACCAGGATAACGACCTAATAGGTCACTAAGCATATCATCATGCAATAACCAGGGTAACAATCCAATAAGGGCTGGCATTAGTGCCTTCGATCCTGTTAGTATAGTGAGGACAACTCACCTCACAAGGTTAAACTGTACTGAACTAAAAAAGATAAAACTCCCGAAGCACATCTCCAAACTTAAACACCTACAACTACCATTGATCCAATTCCATAAATTCCCAAATTATCAAAATACCCTCAGAAGTGAAACTTGGCTAACCCCTGGTCAAAGTCAAGGTCAACAGTCAAGGTCAACAGTCCATATTGACCCAACTCGTCGACTACAGATTGCAGACTCATTGAGTTCCTTTAGAACTTAGAAAGTCACGAAAACCCCAGTCAAGTCACCGAGTTACCAACTAGCTCGTCGAGTCCATGCAACATCCATAATATCGGGAAAACCCTAACCAACTCGCCGAGTTCATGCAGAATACAGAAAGCGGGAAACCCTCATCCAACTTGTCAAGTTGACTATGCAACTCATCGAGTTCCTTCATCTATTTCGCATTCAGCTCATTCCAGTCGAGTTCATAGCTCCAAACTCCAAATCTAGCTTTCTAGGGTGAAGTTACCACATAAAGTTGCTAACTTTACATGCATGCAAGGTCCCAAAAGGCTTAAAACACCAAAACTAAGTCTAAGAAGAAGTTTAGGGCATGGAGAAGGGCTAAAGCTTCATAAAGCTTGAGGATTTATGTCAAAGAGGGCCTAGAGGAGTCCAGATCCGAAACTATGTCCTTATGAGAAGCTCAAACCCAAAAGTGACTTTGTTTTGCACTAGAAATGACATTTTCTTTAATAAAGGAAGATCTAAGCTATGAGAAGTCAAGGTATTAGCTTTATACCTTAGATTGGTTGCCAATACAAAATAAACAACGGATCTACAACCTTCTTCTCGATCTAAGCTCCTCAACCTTCAAGTTTCCTTTCAAAAGAGCACCAAAAATGACTTCCAAGCTCACAAACTCACATAATGGGGAAATTATGGTTTTCTATGGTGAGGAGATGATGAAAAGGTGGTAAGGAGTCTGGAAGGAGGACTTAAGGTTCTTTAAATAGGGTGCAAAGCCTAAAAACTAGGGTTTTCATGTACAACCTCTAATCGTCCAGTTGGGTCCTCCAACTCGTCGAGTAGGTTCTAGAATCCACGTGAATATTAAAACATTAAATAAATACCTGGGAGTCAGGATGTTACAAGTGTGCCTTTAGGTAATTCTTTTATGATTAATAGTTCCTCATCCATTTCTTGTGTTTCTAAACTTACATGGCATAATAAACTTGGTCATCCTTCTGATCAAGCTTTAGATTCTTTAAAAAACAAACTAAATTTTGGAAATGAAGCACTTCCTCCTTGTGATGTGTGTCATAACGCTAAGCAAACCAAAGAGTCCTTTCCTGTTAGTCAACATGTCACATCTAAACTTTGTGAATTAATGCATCTAAATCTATGGGGTCCTTATAGAGTGACTACTATAGAAGGATTTAGATGTTTCTTAACTATTGTGGATGACTTTACTAGTGCTACCTAGGTTTACTTGTTAATGTCAAAGGACGAAGTTTTTGATTGTGTTCTTGTTTTCTTTAACATTCTTTTTAATCAGTTTGAAGTTAAAATTAATACTCTTAGGTGTAATAATGGAACTAAATTTTTAAATCATAAAATGAAACAACTGTTTGAGTCTAAAGGAATTTTACATCAAACTTCCAGTGTTCACACTCCACAACAAAATGGAGTTGTGGAGAGAAAACATAGGCACATTTTAAATGTTGCTAGATCTTTAATGTTTCAATCTGGGTTACCTCTTAAGTACTGGGGAGAAGCTGTTTTAACTTCTGTTTTCCTGATTAATAGAACACCTACATCTGTTGTAAAGGGTATTTCTCCTTATGAGCTTGTTTATAAAACTTCTCCTACTTTTGATAACCTTAGAGTGTTTGGTTGTCTATGTTTTACAACCAAATTAATAATTTGAATAAATTTTCTAAGCGAGCTGATAAATATATATTTCTTGGTTATTCATCTAATAAAAAGGAATATGTCTTAATCAAATGAAATATTGTTTGGAATTATTGCATGAGTTTGGAATGCTTGCTTGTAAACTTGTTAAGACTCATCTTGAAGCAAATCTGGTTATTAAACGAGAATGTGATTTGGATAGTTCTGATTATGTGGTAAATATAACTGAATATCATAATTTAATTGGAGAATTGATTTATTTGACTATTACTCGTCTAGATATATCGTATGATGTACAAATTTTAAGTTAATATATGCATAAACCTTACAAGTCATATTTGAAAATTGCATTCAGACTCTTGGGATATCTGAAAGATAGTCCATATAAGGGTGTTCATATAACAAGGCATAGTTCTTTAGATCATATTGGTTTTGTGGATGCTGATTAGGCTAAATGTCTCTTCAGTCGTAGATCAATTACTGGTTATCTTGTGTATTTTGGAGGTTCACTAGTATCTTGGAAAAGCAAGAAACAAAGGACTATTTCTCGTTATTCAGATGAATCTGAATATAGAGCTTTAGATTATATGGCTTGTGAAATAATATGGAATTTGGCATTGTTGTTTGATTTTGGGATAAAAGGTTTAACTCTTGTGAATATTTTTTGTGATAATGAATCTACCATTAAGTTGGCATTAAATCATGTGTTTCATAAAAAAACTAAACATTTTGAAATTGACCTTCATTTTATTCGAGAAAAAAGATTGAAAATGGTGTATTAAAAATAAATAAAATTAATTCTTTAAATCAAAATGCAGACATTTTGACTAAAGCACTTGGGTGTGCTCAACATGAATACATTTCTGGTCGTCTTGGTCTTATTAATGTTTTTAAAAATAATTTTCTGAATAATGTTCAGTTTGTGTGTGTGTGTGTAGGGGGGGGGGGGGGGGTTGAAATATATTACTCATTTTAGCAAACTAAACATTAATTCTTATTTGGGTAAGTATTGTATATTTCTTCTTTTTGATAGGTATTTTGTGTAAGTTGTATGCAGGATTTCGGGTTTCTATGCGAGTCTTGGGTTGCTCCATTGAGCGACTAATGACTTATTTACCCATTGTATATAATGTATAGTTTACGATTGTTCAGCACATTTGTTTATTTTCATCTCAGTAGAAAAACTCTCACATATTAGGGTTTGTTCATATTTAGGGTTACATAGATTAAAAGGTTACTCTTCTGTGAAATTGATCTTCAGGTTCTTCTAATCATTTGAGTGTGAGTGTGAATGTAGAGAGGTTTTCCTTTGTAAGTTGATGTATGATCGAACTGGTTTATAGTGAATAAACTGTTCAAGTTGGAAATCGTTGGTGTGTTTTTCTTTACACAATGCTTCTCTCTGTATACTAATCTGGATATGATAGAGTTCCATGAAATGATGTTTTCAAGAGGGATTTATGTTCACGATTTTAACATGGAATCTGGATCATTGCATTTGGAATACATATCGATCAAAGAGTTTCTCAAAGATATATTGTGATGAAAATGTTTGTGAAAGATAAATCCATGTAATGTTCTTCGTATAATAAGACTCCTTAAATTGTCGCAGGCTTTTAGGGCTCTTAGGATTGTTTTCCCCATCTGGTTTAGGTCTGGATTTTGATTACATTTTCTTGAAAATCTCTAAAGAAAGATGGTTTTTGTTAGTTACAACAAAGCTTGAGATCATGAAATTCTAAGCGATAACATCATTGTTAGACATTTCATCGAACAATTTATGTGTATACTGTTTTCTCGTATCTGCATACATGGACAACAGAGAGTTTTGAAATTAAGAGATGGCTAGAAACTCCATTTTAATCATACACCCATGTATTTTTTATGTTTAGTGTAAAGCTTTGAGTGTTCGAATTGTTTGAGTTACAAGGACTAAGGTGAAGACACTGGGTTCAAATCCTCTTGCTCTAACTTCAATAAACGAACGTATTCCTATCCAAATCACCATCATCAATCTGCCAAGAAATGAAAATATTCGATGAGACATAATCCTTGGTCTTCATTCAACCAAACACACTAATTATGGAAACCATATCCCTAACTTTTGTATAGAAGTCGATGATAGAGTTTCTAATATATGTGCTTGATTCCATTCCGAGCTTAATTACATATGAATGAAAGGACTTCCCATATGCAAAAGATATTGCGCTTTGTTTATGTCCATTGTATAACAACAATACCACTTGTCATCTCCCACTAACGACGACTCTTTGATAGTTGAAACCTAGTAGGAAAGTTTTGAAATTGATATAATGGCTAAATGATGCATATCATATCCCAAAAGAATCAAAACAAAACTAATTTCAAATGTCAAATCTTAATCATGACAATGCGATACAATTTGTTGTGGTTTCCATGTCCCCGATCTAGTACAACCGTGACATGTAGACGACACCCGCCATTATAAAAAAGTACCCTGCCAAATATACTAATGTTGTGACAAAAATAAAAGGCCCGAAGGTGAAGAGGGTGACGGAGGGTAGCCTCAGTTTGATGTTGTTTGTTAAGTCGGTGAAGATGAGGTGGTAGTATAGGGTGGGGGTAGTGGGTTATTTTTCTATTTTTTATTATTACTAAAATCATAGAGCTTCAAGGATGGTCCATGCATGAGGTATGGAAAAGACCATTTTGCCCTCACATCACTTAGAGCATCCATAGTAGTGAGTTTTGTTGTCATTCAATGGATTAAACACTATCATAGTGGGATGCCGCCTTAACATTCAATGGTTTTTGAGTTCAATGGCTACTGAGTTATTCAATGAGAAAAATGAAAATTTTTAGTTCTTAAATATATACTTTAAATTAACTTTTGTAATTTTCTATTGAACTGGGTAAAGTTCAATACATTGTGGAAAAAAATTAATAGAATTATATGAAATGTAGAAAAATAATGTGACTATCCATTTAACACCAAATAATTGAATGTATTGTGATGCCCTTAACAGCAAAGAACTAATGGAAACACCATGTATTTAACCACAAGCCAACGTTGATTAAAGTTAAAGTTTTTTAGAAAGCAAAGGAACCATTTTTTTTTTGAAGAATTCCTGTTTTAATTCGTCGATGAATAATATTCATCTCAATATATAAACAAAATCTAAACATTGCGCAAAAAAGAGGGCAACATAAAGTTACAATACTCGTCGTTTCTGTAAGAAAAATGTTTTACTAAATTATGTATTGAGCAAAACGTTTTGCTATTTTGTTTTCTTATAGTATATATTTTTTGTAAGATAATAGGGATAAAATTTTGAAATTTAAGAGAATCCCACACTTGGATTCAAGAGAATCCCACAGTTCTTTTGCAGATTTGAAATTTTGATAAATGTCAAAAAGAGAGTCAGACATACCATTGAGAATATGACCAGGACATATATAGTCATCATTTTCCCACTTTGATCTTCTTCTTGTTGCCTCCAAAGGTTCATCTTCAACATATTCTGGTAAGACTGGCATGGGTGTACTTAGAACATACACCACTTTCAGAGTGGTAAGGAGAAACTTCATCCTCTTCTGCCATCTACGAAAATCTTGCCCTTCAAACTTGTTCAGTTTTTCAAACTTACTTGTCATTTCCTTTACAGAATCACTATTTGCCATGATCACAACACTTTGATTTTTGTAAGATAATAGGGATAAAATAGCCTAGGAAATTCTGAGAATTGTGATTTCACTATCAAATCAAAGTATTGGGTGGTACTCCCTAATCTTTGATTGGATAAGACTCAGAAGAGAAAAGAACAGAGAATGAGTGTATGAATTTTCGTAAGTACCAGAAAAAACTTACCAAAATCGGTAAAATACTTTCTTTGTCTGAAAACTGTCAAAACTGCCATAAAACAGTTTGGCAACAGTCAACAAACTATCATAAATCCGGGTTTTCTATAAGAATTAATACCAAGTCAAAAACGGATCAAATATTCTAAATTTGGATTTCTGATGCATATTCAATACTCCGCAGGGGCTGCTGCCCCTTGGACCCCGCTCCCAGGGGCGCTGCCCCCGGACCCCCCGTTCAGGGGCTTCGCCCCTAAATGACTGTCTACTTTTAATCTTGAATAAACTTAAACAAGTGTGCACTCCCACACCTTCCTTACTTGTTTAATATTTATCAAGATCACTTTTGGTCAACAAAAGTAATCCCATTACACTTAAAACACATTAGTGAAACAAATCACCAACAAACCTCCCCCATTTAAGTGTAATCTTGATTAATTTAAAACAAAAACATAACAAACTGATGCATAAATGAAATATCGTGACGATTGAATTTCACATTAGTATATTATTCATTCCAAATATTTGAATATCAGGGTGTCACTAAGGATTGAACCCTTTCTATTCTAAATGAATACATGAAGATAATATACACAACAATTTACATTCTCTAAGTTCTAGCTTGACACTTTATTTTACTAGCTTGTGTCCCATCCTTCAATAAGCATATCAAAGTCAAGTCCTAACTTCTTGAAGCAGCTAAACTTCATGCTTATATAGGTAGTTCTTTTGTTCTTGCATCTGCAAATGCATTTTTTCAAAGAACTATTAAGAAATAAAATTTCAACCTCCTTAACTTGCAGTACTGAACACATACCTTGGGATGATAATAAAATGTGTTCCAATCTTCAAATATCAAGCTTTCCACATTGAATTCAACATCTAATATTGCATTAGATGGGAATTGGGTATCTCAATATAAAAGATTTAAGTGGACTTTAAACCCATCCCTACAGCCGCCTTGTGCACAAGATCTCTTGTTAACCCTTTGGTTAGATGATCGGCTAAATTCAACTGAGTTCTTACAAACTCCACAGATATCACACCAGTCATGATGAGCTCATGAATCATGCTATGTCTAACACCTAAATGTCTAGATTTTCCATTATACACTTGACTATAAGCCTTAGCCAAGGTTGCTGCACTATCACATCTAATAGAAATGGTAGATATCGGTTTGGGCCATAATGGAATTTCATAAATCAAATTCCTTAGCCACTCAGCTTCTTTACCAGCAGCAGACAATGCAACAAACTCAGACTCCATGGTTGAGTTAGTAATACAAGTCTGTTTCTTATACGCCCAAGAAATGGTACCTCCTCCAAGAAGAAACACCCAACCACTTGTAGAGGAGTATCCTCTAAGTTGTTAATCCAGCTGGCATCTGAATAACCTTCCAAAACAGAAGGATATCCATTATAAGTTAAACCACAATTCATGGTCCCTTTCAAGTACTTGAATACTCTACTCACAGCTTGCCAATGATGTGAACTAGGATTACTAGTATATCTACTAAGCCTTCCCACAGCATATGCTATATCAGGCCTAGTACTAATCATGGCATACATTAGACAACCAATAGCCCTTAAGTATTCAAGTTGAGACACTAGAGATCCTTTATTAGGTAGAAGCATAAGACTAGGATCTATAGGAGTGCTAACAGGAGAACAATTCTCAAAGTTAAAATTTTTCAATATCTTCTCAATATAATGTGATTGAGAAATTGAAATCCCATTGTTTCCTTTTCTAATTCTTATACCAAGAATTACCTCAGCCTCCCCCATGTCTTTCATATCAAAACTAGATGATAAGAATTTCTTGGTTTTATCAACTTCTTCTAAATCAGTACAAAAATCAACATATCATCTACATATAAACAAATCATGAATCCTTTACCAGAAGTATCAAATTTGCTATATACACACTTGTCAGCTTGGTTTAATGCAAAACCATTAGACAAGACAACATCATCAAACTTTTGATGCCATTGTTTTGGTGCTTGTCTCAAACCATATAATGATTTCTTCAACTTGCACACTTTGTGTTCATTTCCAGGCATCGCAAACCCTTCAGGTTGTTTCATGTATATTTCCTCATCCAAGTTACCATTCAAGAATGCAGTTTTCACATCCATTTGGTGAATCACAAGATGATGTATAGCTGCAAGAGCTAATAATAATCTAATAGTAGAAATTCTGGCAACAGGAGCATAAGTATCAAAGAAATCAATGCCTTCCTTTTGTCTAAAGCCTTGGATAACTAATCTGGCTTTATACATATCAATTGTGCCGTCCATCTTCATTTTCCTTTTGAGGATCCACTTACATCCTAATGCCTTGCAACCAGGAGGTAAATCAGTCAAAACCCAAGTATTGTTATGCATGATAGAATCAATCTCATCATGAATTGCCTCTTTCCAGAAATGAACATCCCTAGAAGCCATAGCTTCACTGAAAGTCTTTAAATCCTCTTTAATATTAAAACAATATTGATGTTGAGAAATAGTCTCATTTCTTGTTCCTTCAACTAAATATAGTTGAAAATCAAATCCAAAAGACTTAAGCTTTTCTAGCTCTGGTGCTTTTCCTAAGTTCAGGTACAGAGCTTGCACCACCAGAAACATCTTCAGATTGAGTAGTACTCTTGCTGGAAGATTGATGAATCATGTCCCTTGGTCTAGGTATAGATGTAAATCTTTCTTCATCAAAGATAGCATCTCTTGACTCTATTACTGTGTTTATAGACACAAAGTCATTAGATTCTAAAACATAGAATCTACATGCTTTGGAATGCTCAGCATATCCAATAAAGATACAATCTATACCTCTCTCACCCAATGTTTTCCTTTTGGGTTCAGTAAGCCTTACAACTGCTCTACAACCCCAAACTTTGAGATAACTCAAATTTAGTACCTTTTTACACCAAAGTTCATAAGGAGTATTCTTACTCCTTTTATTTGGAGTTCTATTCAAGATGTAACATGCAGTTAACATTGCCTCACCCCGAACCCTTCACTTAAACCAGAATATGACAACATGGAATTTACCATTTCTTTCAAAGTCCTATTCTTCCTTTCAGCTACACCATTTTGTTGTAGTGTATATGAAGCTGTGGTTTGATGTATTATTCCAGTTGATTCAAAATAATTTGGATCATAATACTCACCACCTCTATCAGTACGCAATACTTTTATTAATTCATTTTTATGAAGCTCAACTTGTTGTTTATAAAATTTAAATTTATCAAGTGCTTCATCCTTAGAATGTAGCAAATAGATATAACAATATCTAGATGCATCATCAATAAAAGTAACAACATACTTCTTGTTTCCAAGGGAAGGTGTTGCATGGAAATCACATAAATCACTATGTATAAGATCCAACACCTTGCTTTCCCTAACAACATCTTTGAAAGGTTGTCTAGTGATTTTAGTTAGCATGCGTGTTTTACATTTTTCATTATTTTTCATATCAAAAGCAGGAATTAAACTCATTTTAGACATGTCTTTTAATCTCTTGTAATGAATGGTCCTAATCTAGCATGCCATAATTCAAATTTATGAAAATTATTGTTACTATTACTAGAAGCCATGCAAATAGAATTATCACTAGAAGAATAATTAATATTAAGCCTAATCATTCCATTACATATATATATATATATATATATATATATATATATATATATATATATATATATATATATATATATATATCCAAATCCCATAAAAGAACCATGTCTTGACAAGATATACTTGTCACTTTCTAACACTTGTTGGTAACCACAATTATTTAATACAATTTCAGATACGAGATTCTTACGAATCCCTGGAACATATAAAACATTGTTCAAACACAAACATTTCCCAGAAGTAAAAGTAAGTAAAACAGATCCTATGCCCTTGATTGGTTCAGTTGCAACATTTCCCATCTTCACAACAGATCCATCTTCAATTGGTTGAAAGTTCTTGAACCAATATAGATCTTTGCAAACATGACTTGTTGCTCCCGAATCAACCCACCATGCAACTTTATCATCCTGCACATAAAATGCTTCAGAAATCACAGAAATATAATTCTGAATATATTTAGGATTCTGCATGAAAATAGAAATCTGACCTTGTTGCTTTTCTGGATCCTTGGATCCACTTGGTCCAACACCATCCTTGTTCACTTTGCGAAGACGACAATCTTTCTTGAAGTGACCCGGTTTGTTACAATTCTAACAAACCAACTTAGCCTTTTTGTTGGAAGACTTGTCATCCTTTCCTTTAAACTTCCTTTTTCCATTAGACTTCTTGGGATTCTTTGAACTTTCTCCTTCCACCATGTTCACAGAAGAGGAACCAACTTGGTTCTTGCCTTTAGGATTGTTATCAAGTTCTTGAGTCCTTATGGACTCTTCAATCCTTAAATGGCTTCCAAGTTGAGTCAAAGTCAATTCCTCTTTGTTATGTTTCAGATTGTGTTTAAAATCCTTCCAGGAAGGGGGCAGTTTGTCAATTATCACAGCCACAGAAATGGCTTCATCCATTTTTAAATTGTGTTGAGCAAACTGTCTCAGAATCCTCAACATTTCATGGAATTGTTCCATAATAGGTCTGGAGTCAATCATCTTGTAACCGTCTAAAGTTACTAACAAGAAACTTCTTACTAGAAGCATCTTCAGCCATGTACTTGGATTCAAGAGAATCCCACAGTTCTTTTGCAGATCCGAAATTTTGATAAATGTCAAAAAGAGAGTCAGACATACCATTGAGAATATGACCACGACATATATAGTCATCATTTTCCCACTTTGATCTTCTTCTTGTTGCCTCTAAAGGTTCATCTTCAACAGATTCTGGTAAGACTGGAATGGGTGTACTTAGAACATACACCACTTTCAGAGTGGTAAGGAGAAACTTCATCTTCTTCTGCCATCTACGAAAATCTTGCCCTTCAAACTTGTTCAGTTTTTCAAACTTACTTGTCATTTCCTTTACAGAATCACCATTTGCCATGATCACAACACTTTGATTTTTGTAAGATAATAGGGATAAAATAGCCTAGGAAATTCTGAGAATTGTGATTTCACTATCAAATCAAAGTATTGGGTGGTACTCCCTAATCTTTGATTGGATAAGACTCAGAAGAGAAAAGAACAGAGAATGAGTGTATGAATTTTCGTAATTACCAGAAAAAACTTACCAAAATCGGTTAAATACTTTCATTGTCTGAAATCTGTCAAAACTGCCATAAAACAGTTTGGTAACAGTCAACAAACTGTCATAAATCCGGGTTTTCTATAAGAATTAATACAAAGTCAAAAACGGATCAAATATTCTAAATTTGGATTTCTGATGCATTTTCAATACTCCTCTTGGACCCCGTAGGGGCTGCTGCCCCTTGGACCCCGCTCCCAGGGGTGCTGCCCCCGGACCCCCGTTCATTCAGGGGCTTCGCCCCTAAATGACAATCTACTTTTAATCTTGAATAAACTTAAACAAGTGTGCACTCCCACACCTTCCTTACTTGTTTAATATTTATCAAGATCACTTTTGATCAACAAAAGTAATCTCATTATACTTAAAACGCATTAGTGAAACAAATCACCAACATTTTTTTTACAAGAATAACTATTTTGTGATAAAGATATAATATATGGAGATATACCCCTGTAATGTTGGTATTTTTGCAATTATACGTATATGAACCATAAATTTAATGCTCTACAACCAACAACTTATAATTGAAAGGTTCATGTATTTAAAAATAATTATAACACGTGATCATGCCACGTTACAAGACTTATATATCCACTATCATCACAAAAAGTTAATACATACAATACAAGATACACTTCATACAACATAAAAGTCATCATACCCAGGCCGATCCGTTAATTCAAAGGGCCCAACATACAAGTCATCATACTCTGCAGGATCAAAACTAGAAATACGACAAGTCGACAACTGTATACAATCAAACATTAACTATTTTGTAGAATAAGAGATCTTGATTCAAAGAATAGAAGCAAATCAAGGTAGGAGATATTGATTGCATTGAAATAGTCTCATGTCATCATTTTCAAGACTCACCATGGCTTCAATTCCATCTCCATCTGGTGTATCAAACAACACGAATGTGTTCTTCACATGCACATCTGCCATAGTCACCCATTTCGGGTATCCCCATCCGAAATCCATCTTGTAAAAAGGTCTTCTGCACAAACTGGTACACCTGTACACATCAAGATCATCAAACAACTGCTTCACACTACCTGCATACTCGCTAACATTCATCAACCAATCACTCAAATCAAGATGATCTCCACCATTGCAAACTTCTTTGATCCCTTCCTTCAAATCAAGCACCAAACTGCTTAAACTTCTTTCGTTTTGATCACTGTTTGATATTGTGAAGTACCAACTGAAGTTTCCGATAGAATTTTCCGGCAACTGTGGCATCATTCGTGGTCGCATGTTAACCAGCTGAATCAATGTTGATTTTTTAAAATAACCCGTTTTCTCCAGTGAAGCAGCAATGGCGCATTTGTAAAGATACGCTGTCACGACTTGGACCTTTGTGGGGTTTTCCACCAATCCCATCACAGAGTTTTTTAATCCGGCGATCTTTTTGGCATCAAAAACGTATCTTTTTGTGACACATGACGTACTATTGTCCAACATGATTTCAGGCACTGTGTATCCAAGATCTGAAGAAGGAATGGATCTAGCAAGTATCATCGGCAGTGGTCTCACTTCGCCTCGTGCCATGGAAGCCCAGTCACTTAGAAAAGTAGCAATCGTGGTTCCGTCTGCGACCTTATGCGATATGGAAACAGTAACCGCAGTTCCACCACCTTCAAAAGATGTTATTTGAGCTGCAAGAAAACTCTGATCTATGCATGATCCCTTCCATAAGAAACCTTCAGGAAACAATAACTTTTGGGTCTCGTACATGGGGTTTTGAAGGAAATCGGCTACCCCACAACCCGAAATTTTTGCTTCCACAAAAACGACTCCCTGATCACCACAATCAACAGTGATACCATCTTTTCTAAGCCTACCTGCAAAAGGGTAGTACTTTGTTAGCGTTTCAGATAACGTTTGTTTCAGAACATCAGTATTGGTTAAGCTTCCAGATTCATATAAAAGCAAGATTGGAATATAGGAATGCAAGGTGAGTTGATCGAGCAACGAAAGCTTAAAAGTTTTGAGATAATTGGGGGTTGGAGATGAAGGTTTGACGATTTCTTGGGTGATTATTTCCATTTTCGTTGCCCTTTTAGCCATGTATCTATAAGTAGTATATATGAATAAATATGAAACATAAAAAAATTCATCAACTTGAACTATTAAGATTCCGTCAACGGTTTTCCAGTGATACCAAACGATTTTCTCTCGTCTTATTCATTTAACTTTTGTTCTTATGTGGCAACTAGCAACTTATATTTATCTATTCTGTAAGAGATAATAGTGTCAAAGTAGAAGATGATTAATTAAACTAATTCATAATGCAGTTACCTCTATATATCTTAATCAATTGTTACATGATAAAAATTTACTTTTATACAACTTTACTATTTTTTTTAAATCATATTAATCAACTCTACAAAAGTTCAGCAGAAAGTTATTTTTAACTTAAAACATGCATTTTCAGGATTGAAAAGTTCAATATTCATTTAACATGGCACATATATATTGGAACGTGACATCTAAGGCTGATCATGCAAAACTGAAACCGAAATCCAAAATCCGAAAAACCGACACCAAATGCGAACTTGAACCATTGGTTTTGGATTTAGATTTTTGAAAACCGAAAAATTCAAATCTTGTATTAAAGATGACATATTCATTGTATGTCATGAATTTGAAAGCAACTTATTTACATATCTCCCGTGGTTAAAACCAGACTTATATTCCTAACAAAATAAGTAAAACGATAACAAACGGAAGAGCAATTTTGATAATCGATACTATAGACAAACTGCCATTGCTGACATGATTTTGGGAGCACTTAACTTATGTACTTTGAGATCTCGTATCAAGAATGCAAAAAAAGAGAAAAAAAAACCTTTCTGAAGGGGTGATGATATGTATACAACATTTTTTAGTCATACATAACAAATTATGCTTCATACAATTGTACAGTACAATCGTGTAAAGCATAAATTGTTGTGTATGCCTTAAAAATGTTGTGTACAAATCACCACCCTCTGGAGGAGCAAGATTGTTAGGTGCTGTTTGTTTTTTCTAAAAGACATCTTCTAACCACTTATTGTTATGCCGCGCAGCACACACAACACTTGACCCTTCGTAGTTGTTTGTTTTTAAGAAGACTTCTGAATTAAAATTTGTTGCGCATGTGCTGCATGGCACAACACTTGATCCTCTACTTCAAACATCTTCACACTTTACTTTAACTTATTGCAGCAGTCTGCAGATGTTAAAAAACAAACAAACTTTTTATTACATGATGCAGCTGTTTGGTCCTTCTCTTCTGCTACAGAGGATTGTAGAGGGGGTCCGCAGACTTCAGACATTTTCGCTTCGAAAAAACAAACAACACCTTACATAACGTAAATGGTTCCATAGATTTAGATGTTGTGGTGCCTAGGATCTCTCTGTCTAAATCTTCAACTCCATGTTATTATGTTGGCATTTGATTGAAGGTAAAGAACATGTACCAACTAGAAAACAATATGAACGTCCAACATCGGAAACTAATGATTTCACTTCTTTCTCAATTAGATCAATTTTGGGTTACGTGATTTCAGGTGTTCTTGAAATGGCAACTTTCCCTATCTACAACCTGTCTACAATAGTAGATCTTGCAAACCTTATTTGTTTCACCAAATTATAACAAGATTACAACAAAAAAAGTGTTGGATTAGGTATCTAAGCCTATAACTGTAATTGGTATGTATTTGATTTGATGGTAGCATGATCATTTTGGGTTGCCTTCACACTTGCAACTAGACATGATGACCATTGGAGAGAGATGTTGAATTTATTATTTAGAATGATAAATTGTGGCATAAATATGATTTATTAATATTATAAGAATAATATATTAATTAGAAATCATATTGTTAATAAGTATTTAATCAAAATTTAATTTGGAATTAGTTTTGGGATTAAAGGAACAGAATGAAAGTGCAAGGGTTGTTTTGTAATTATTTGATAGTTGAGGCTTTGGGCCATTGGATCACCCTTATTAAGGAGGGTTGAAAATCCCTAGAAGTTTCTAGGTATTTTCGTCCGAGCCGTAAGGTAAGGGAGTCCAAGGACTTGCTTAGGCCCTATGCTAAAGAATTAGAGTTTCCATCTAAAAACCCTAGCTAACCTCAAGTATAAATAGAGCCCCTAGCTCTTGAATTCGGCCACACCTTGTGAAACCCTAGAAGGAGCCGATTTTTAGAGCAAGTCACTCCTTTTCCTCTCTCTCATATTCACCTTCTTGCCCTAGTGTGTTTGTGAGCCATTAGAGGTACTACAGTTGTGGTACTTGTTCTCAAAAGCAAGGATCTTCAAGTTTGAGTTGTTATTACTATATAGCAACAAAGGTATGTGATCTAATCATTCATATGTGATTTTCTAAAATATTAGATGCATATTAGGGTTTCCTATTTGTGTTCATTTTTTGTATGTCTAATAGAGAAAACGTAGATCCAAACTAGGTTTCATACATACAGAGGATTATTTATAAAAAACTCATTAGTGATATCAGAGCCTTTGGTTGTTATTTTCAATTAGATTTGATACAATAGTGTGAACTGGACCATTAGGGTTTATGGAAACTAAACCCTAGGGGTTGGATTTTTCAAAATTAGGGATTCAGAACCCTAGGTTCGAAATTTGATTAGGGTTTTTGAACCCGTTCATTTGGCCTCCATGCTTTCGAATTTTAAGGTTTCCTAACCCTAGATTTTTCGAAATATGCCTTTCCCAAGATTAGATTTCAAAAATCTAGGGTTTTGGGTAGGTATTATCTTTTAATTGTTTAAATGGATAATTGATATCCTTTCCTAAAATTTTGAAGTCTAGGTGATAAAGGGTTAGGTTAAAAAAAATTATTTAATGAATAATCCTATGAGATTTAATAATTTTAATTAATTGTTTAATTTTGGATAATTATTAAATCAAGATTTTTAATATTTGAGATTTTAAATTAAAACGTATTAATTTCGAAAATTTTAAATCAGATTAAAAACCCTAGTATTTTGAAATGTTTAAAGTACACCCTTATACTATATATATATATATATATATATATATATATATATATATATATATATATATATATATATAATTACAAGTTTAATATTATATATGTATAAGAAAACTCAATCTTACCATTAGTAGGCCGTATTCACGAAGCTGATCTATAAGGGGTGTTTAAGAAAGCAACCTATAAAATGACTGACATTGAGTATCCATTCTTACCCACCGCACTCTTGACTAGTGGAAAGTCGTTAGCCAAACAGGTAGGATAGGACATTAGTTCTCTCATTAATAAGTATAATGATAAATATAAAGTAACTAAATGCTTTTATAAATTCCCAATCTTAATTGTTTTAGGAAATTGTGAATTTGATGCTAATCCATGAAATTGTGCATTGCACTTTGCCAAGTCGTTAGAGCGTGTGTGGTTAACTGGCACACTAACTTGGACTAATAAAGGGTGGAAATGGGTAGCTCGTAAATTATCATTGATCAATGGAGTGTGTGTGGTTAACTGGTACATTAATTACATGGTAAATGACATGGAGAGTACCAAGCTAATTTGCAAGGTTATTCACACCTTGTTTGTGATCATTGGTCTCCTAGTCACAAACTTGAAGGCCATAATAGAGATTAAACATGTCATTGAAAAGTTCAATGAATATCAAAAGATCTACGAATTTCATTTAATAAAACCTAATTTATTTAAATTTCATTTTTCATGGTGGAATTGGTAAATCGTCATTTACCTACTTTCAAATAATTTACAATTGGATTACGACATCCCTTTTTCGAATAGTGAATTATTGTTTTTGGTCCTAGCCTTAATATTTCATTTGGGTGTTATATTAAGGATTTCTGATCTAATCAAAAAATCGTCTTTCTTCTTTTTCAAATGTCTGACCCAAACAATGCTCCCGGCTCAACCTCCAACAACAACTCCTTTAACCCACTCTCGGTCCTAGACATCTGTAGGAGGGTTACTTTTGATGGATCCAATTTCAATGATTGGATCAGAAACATCATAATGGCCCTGCTGTAACACCCGAAGTCTGGAAGGGCAAGAAGGGAAAGAAAACCCTAATTTTAAAGGGCGACTCAGCGAGTCCAAGGATGAAATCGGTGAGTCCGAGCGGGATCCGGGTCGAGGAGTAAGTAACCGACTCGGCGAGTCGGGAAAGGGGACTCGGCGAGTCTGGTTTGTGCGAGGAAAACCCTAAAATCGGGACTTGGAGCCTATTTAAACGCCTCATTCTCTCCCCTAAGGTTCCTTTACTGCCTCTTTCACCCAGAACATCAAACCCTAGCTGCCATATCCATTGATTGAGCCATTTGTTGCCTTGGAAGGTGCATTAAAGCTTGGAGAAGGAAGAAGGAACTTGGAGGAGTAAGAAAGGACTATAGATTTGGGATTGTGAGTTCATTTCTGAGCATTTGGAGGTAATAAACTAGTTCTTGGACCCTTTTTGCACCTAGATCTATGTGTGGTTGTTGGGGCTTTTTAGCCATAATGTTATTCTTTCAAGTTAGAAGCCAGATCTAAAGTTGCTACTTCAGATCTAAGCATATTATGGTCTTGAGAAGCATAAAGTAGCAGCCCATGAGTTGATTATGGAGCCTCTTTGCCTTAAACCCTAGTTCATGGTGTATTTTGCCTAGATCTCCTTCTCTACATGTAAAGTTTACAAATTTACGTGAGAAATAGGCTTGGGAAGGGTAGATCTACAGTTTGGAGTCCATGCATGACTCAAAAGTCATCTGCATGTAAGGAGATTTGAATGGACTCGGCGAGTCCTTTGAAGTGGACTCGGCGAGTAGCATGAAGGTGAGGAGCACCTCGACGAGTGGGATGAACAGCTCGTCGAGTCAGATGAAGATTTCCTTGTACTCGGCGAGTCAGGTTGCGAAACCCCAAACCCTTCGAGTTGAGACTCGAATCAGTGAGTCGGGTGGAGACTCGGTGAGTTGGACAGGTCAGGACTCAGAAATCTGTAGACTCGGTGAGTCATGGACTGACTCGGCGAGTCGAGACGCGAAGGGAAGGATTCTGTCTATATGAACTCGGCGAGTCAGTAGGGTGACTCGGCGAGTAGGGTTGACGTGGAAGGTTGACCTTGACCAGGACTTTGACTTTGACCAGGGCTGACTTGGTTATCTTTCGGGGGTCAGTTAGACTCAGTGTTGCATTGATATTGGTAGTTCGGGGAGCAAAGGGAGCAGGAGTTCAGTGAGTCGCAGGGCAGCAGCTAGAGAAGATCATCAGCAAGTTCAGCCAGTACAGGTTAGTTTTCCTTTGTGTGAATGGGTCTAAGGCCACAATGCTGGCCCATGTAGTTATGAGTAAAAGACCCGGGGGTTAGCCCTAGGCACAATACACTAGTATTATATTCAGGACAAGGTCCATTAATAGCGGGCGGGTGCCCAAGGATTTGTTTATATGATAGTTTATACTTGTTGTCTGTGTGATACATGTATGTGCCTGGTAGGGAGGTGAGTGTGGGCGAGGTCCTGTTTCTCACCAATAGCAGAGTATGGATGGGGCTTCATATCTCATTAGTAGCAGAACAGGGGAGAGGCCCAAGTTAGGGAAGGAGTGAGAGTGGGCTGGGCCCGTATCTCACTACCAGTAGGAGCATGGACGGGGTTCCATGACTCATTAGTAGCAGGACATGGGCAAGGCCCAGGATAGGCGAGGCCTTAGGACAGAACCAGTTGTATGTGTTTAGTTATGTGTTGTGATATGTTTATGTGTTATTATTTGTTGGCGGGCGAGGCCCTGTGATAGGTGAGGCCTAAGTGAAACAGATCTGTATTCGAGCGAGGCTTGAAGCCAGGCGGGGCCTGGAGCAGCGGGGCCGTTATAGCGGGCGAGGCCCAGGATAGCGGGTGTGGCCCAGTATGTTCAGTATGGGATTATGCATGGTATGTGGTAGGGTGGGGAACTCACTAAGCTTCGTGCTTACGGTTTTCAGTTTTGGTTTCAGGTACTTCCGGTAGCGGAGGGAAGAGCTCGGGGTGATCGCATGGCACACACCATTTATTTGAAAGCCTGGGAATGTTTACTCTGATAGTAAACATGTGTTTTTGAAAATTTATACTCTGATTATGTTTTGGAATGATGACTTTGCTTAAAGTAATGTTTTATTGAAAGAAATTTTTGGTCTTGAATTTTGGGTCGTTACAAGTTGGTATCAGAGCCTTGGTTTGAGGGATTCGGACATGCTCTCGGGTGTGTCTGAACTCAAACTGAGGAATTGGTGTAGAAGTTTTCAAAATGAAAAGACAGTTTTGTAAAAAGAGAGTTTTAAGAAAGAAAACAGTCTTAGAAAAGCAAAAAGAATTCAGAAAGAAAAGAACTTTGAAAAGAGAAAAGAGGTGTGGTGCATGTAATCAACCGAGCTCAAGTAAGTACCCCAAAATACCCCTACAAGTCTATGTTTTGATTATCAGTTAATAGAACAGCATGCTAGAGTAGGACTAAGGATCTAGGGAGGATGCCTTATGTGCTTGTTATATATGCTTCTAAGCTGCATGATAGTACTGGTTAGACAGTAGTAGGATAGCCTGTTTAGGTTATGCCTGAGTTTATGAGTCTGTGTTGCATGCTAGTTCAGATTCTTGGTATGATATTATGATTGCTTGAGTATGTTATGGTTAGATTTTTTCCCTTTGTCTGAATGCTGCTTGCTTTGTGCATTGTGGGATTCTGAGTCATGGGAGTTAGCCATTAGGTGGATACAACACGTCACATGTGATCAGGGTTGGATAATCTAAGAGTGTTGGATTTATTCCTATTGCGCAACTCTTGTTTGAGTCCAACCGTTGTAGGGACGAGTCTTTTACTTGAAGGATTATCTGAGCCTCGTCACATGTGATGGTATCTAGGTGATGGCTAATTGGCATCACAAGGAGACCTTCAACAGTTGAGGACTGGTTTGAGTTGAGTTAGAGGTTTCCCTAGGGTAAGCCTAGGATGAGGTAGTGCTGGGAGCAGTAGTAGTAGGAAAGGGACCTGGTGGAGTCGAAGCAGTTCTTGAGGAAAGTACGGATAGATGTGGAAGCTAGTATAGGCCCGTACTACTAAAAGCAGAGGATCCGTACTCGATTTGGGAAAGGTCGAGACAAGACCGGGAACCTGCTAGTGAGTATGTTTGGTATCACAATAGTGAGGAGTATTCTGATAGTGGTTATGTTATCTGTTTCAGTATGGTGATGTTGCGAGAGAGACCAGCGGGCGGATCAGGCGCCGGAGAGGGATCGGGCTCGGGTTCAGGGGCCGAGCAGCTCGATGAGCGGATGAGGGAGTTAATATCAGCTAAGGTTACGCGCAGTAGTCTAGCTCAGACTCCTGTGATCTTTGGCACAGTTAAGGAGGGTATATTGGAGATTTTGGATGAGAGGATGGGAGCCTTCCGTACTGAGATGATGGCATTGATGGGAGCGCGTACCTTGACATTTCGGGAGTTCAGGGCTTGCGGGGCACCAGATTATCATGGGGCTAGGGACCCCATCGCTAGGAGCAGATGGTTGGCTGATGTTGCCAACGCGTTTCGTACGAGCCGGTGTCCTGAGGAGGACAAGGTCAGACTCGCTTCCTGTCTTCTGAAGGACAGAGCGAGGGATTGGTGGGAAGAGATTGGTCATGCCTTGGGTGATGATGCTGTATTGGACGCGATGACTTGGAGTGATTTCTCAGCTAGGTTCAGGGCGGAGTTTTCGCCAATTATTGAGGTGCAGTAGTTGGCCCGGTAGTTTCAGGATTTGATGCAGACCACTGAGACTGTGTTGGAGATCACTGCCAAGTTCAGGGAGAGGGCCCTTCTTGTTCCGCAGTATGTTGCGGATGAGGAGATGAAGAAGGCCTGATATCACGAGATGCTGAGAGCTAATATCAGGGAGTTCGTGAGCAGGTCCGGCTGTAAAACGCTGGAAGATATGATTTCTCGGGCCAGGGAGAGGGAAATTGATTTGGAGCAGATCCGGAAGAGGAAGCCGGATGAGGTTCAGGTAGCTGTGAGTTCGGGCAAAAGGCCCAAGGGATCGGATTCGAGATCGAGGGATTATCAGGACCGCAGTCGATGCGGGAAGTGTGGCAGGATGCACGGGGGCGCGTGTAGGAGTGGTAGCGGTGGTGAGTCTGGCTGCTTCTAGTGCGGTCGGGCCGGTCATTTTAGCAGGGATTGTACTGTTACCACCACTCAGGGATCATACTTGATATGTTTTCACTACAATCAGCGGGGCCACAAGAAGGCCCAGTGCCCCAGTTTGTTTGCAACAGGACGGTTGATGGCACCTGCCCCTGCAACCTTGAGGATAACAGACGGCTGTCAGGGCCGTGCAGAGTCGCCTGCGGTAGGAGGCAGGGCTTTTCAAATGGCTACCTTGGAGACGCGAGCAGTACCGGACGTTGCAGGTATGCGAATTCCATTTTTAGTTCTTTTATTTGTGCATGATTATATTGTTATGGTTCTGCATCCTTATCAGTATGAGTATTTTATTTTTGAGCTGTTTGATTGTGATCGAGTTATATGCCATTTGCATACCTTGGATATTTGGATAATAGTTAGGGGATGGGGTCTATTGGAGAAGGTTACTTAGGGTGCAGTAACTGTACCATGCCTTGGAGGGACTTGGTATGTCTCGCTAGTTCAAAGCCGTATAAGCTTTAGAAATGGACAGGTTAGATCCCTAGCTATGGTAAGCTTGGGATTCCTCAGCAGATTGATTATGGAATGGTAGCAAGGATTAGGATTTCTATTCATTGAGCATCGAGGTGTAAGCAGGATCAAAGTTGGGGAGAATTCTCCGAGTGTACAAGGGTAAGAGCACGCAAATCCAGAACGAGTACGCGATTTTTGAGAAGGAAAAGGGTAGTTCAGCGTTGGATGGATTGAGTAGTTCAGGGTTGGGAGTTTGAGACACTCCCCATCAGTCCGTGTGTGTAAATGGTGATGGTGAGTATGTGATTCGGATTCAGGTTGAAGGATCGCCTGTAGGACTCGTGTGAGTCAGAACGAAGATCTTGAGGTCAGATAGCATGAGATTCTTTCATGTTAGTAGATCGTGGCAGAGACAACATGAAGAGCATGGAAGAGCGGCGGGAGAGCCTCAGCTTTCGTCGCTAGCGATCAGTGGTGGAAAGTGTTGTAACACTATGGGGCAACCGTAGCATTCACTAGCAGTTAATGGTGGAAAGTGTTGTCACACTACGGGGCAGCCGTAGCATTCACTAGCAGATGGCGATAGAAGGTGATGTAAGACTGCGGGTAAGTCGTAGCATTCCATAGTAGCTTCGTTGGCGGAGTGGGGGCGAGGCCCTTATCTCCTAGCATTCAGATAGGGATCAGGAATGGGTCAAGGATGAGAATGGTAAGGATTTTTCCTGTATAGCCCTTGAGAGGTGAGACCTTGGGTGAGACCCACGGGCGAGGCCCGTATGAGAATAGCAGTATAGGTGAGACCTGAGAGCAGGGTTGCTCAGTAGTATGGTTGGATGAGACCCGTGGGCGAGGCCCGTGCGAGAGTGGTTAGACAAGTGGGACTAAAAGGATACGGGCGGGTGAGACCCGTGGGCGAGGCCCGTGAGTTTTAGCAGCACAGGTGGGACCTGGTAGGAATCTTAGTGTCTAGATAGGGGATCGGGGATCCCAGGAAATTATAGTGCCAGCATGATAGAATAGATTGAGCAGTATAATTGGTTGAAGTTTCTTCGAAAGTCGCTGGGAGCGACTAGTAGTTGTGTTGGGTCGGCGATCGGTGGGAGCCGGTAATCCAGATATTGATGGGGACCAGGGTGGTCTCAGTTCATCCGAAAGCTAGAAAGGAATAGCAGGATTTCCAGTCAGTAGCAGTGCGAGTATGCAGCGTATGGTGGAACTTAGTTAGTCGATCGTGGGGTGCTCGACACCAAATGATAGTAAAAAGAATGCCCAGTGGATACTGGCGATGATGACCCGTACTGGGAGTAGCGGGAGTAATAGATTTGGTGGAGACAGGGTCTTCACAGTCGCAGAGGAGATAGATGGTTATGGAGCGTTGCCTTGGGAAGGCAAGGAAATCGCGCAAGGAAAGAAGGGATGTATCCCTATGGGGTCAGTGCAGTAATTGGAGATTACCAGAAGAATTTTCGGTTGAGTAAGTTGTAATTCCAGAATGTTCAGGGTCAGGATGGACCCGAGATTATTATCTGTAAGGATTGATGTGAGTCTGAATGACTGAGCGGAAGGCCGGTGAAGTTAGGCAGCTGGTGTTAGACGAATTGGTGGGGTATTGGAGGCAGACCGCAGGCGATGGATCATAGCAAACTTCGAGGATGAAGTTTAGTTTAAGTTTGGGAGAGTTGTAACACCCGAAGTCTGGAAGTCCAAGAAAGGAAAGAAAACCCTAATTTTAAAGGGAGACTCGGCGAGTCCAAGGATGAACTCGGCGAGTCCGAGCGGGATCCGGGTCGAGGAGTAAGTGACCAACTCTTAGAGTTGGGAAAGGGGACTCGGCGAGTCTGGTTTGTGTGAGGAAAACCCTAAAATCGGGACTTGGAGCCTATTTAAACGCCTCATTCTCTCCCCTAAGGTTCCTTTACTGCCTCTTTCACCCAGAACATCAAACCCTAGCCACCATATCCATTGATTGAGCCATTTGTTGCCTTGGAAGGTGCATTAAAGCTTGGAGAAGGAAGAAGGAACTTGGAGGAGCAAGAAAGGACTATAGATCTGGGATTGTGAGTTCATTTATGAGCATTTGGAGGTAATAAACTAGTTGTTGGACCCTTTTTGCACCTAGATCTATGTGTGGTTGTTGCGGCTTTTTAGGCATAATGTTATTCTTTCAAGTTAGAAGCCAGATCTGAAGTTTCTACTTCAGATATAAGCATATTATGGTCTTGAGAAGCATAAAGTAGCAGCCCTTGAGTTCATTATGGAGCCTCTTTGCCTTAAAACCTAGTTCATGGTGTATTTTGCCTAGATCTCCTTCTCTACACGTAAAGTTTGCAAATTTACATGAGAAATAGGCTTGGGAAGGGTAGATCTACAGTTTGAAGTCCATGCATGACTCAAAAGTCCTCTGCATGTAAGGAGATCTGAATGGACTCGACGAGTCCTTTGAAGTGGACTCGGCGAGTAGCATGAAGGTGAGGAGCAACTCAACGAGTGGGATGAACAACTCGTCGAGTCATATGAAGATTGCCTTGTACTCGGCGAGTCTGTTCTCAGACTCCGTGAGTCAGGTTGTGAAACCCCAAACCCTTCAAGTTGAGACTCGAATCAGTGAGTCGGGTGGAGACTCGGTGAGTTGGATAGGTAAGGACTCAGAAATCGGTAGACTCTGCGAGTCATGGACTGACTTGGCGAGTCGAGACGCGAAGGGAAGGATTCTGTCTATATGAACTCGACGAGTCAGTAGGGTGACTCGGCGAGTAGGGCTGACCTGGAAGGTTGAGCTCGACCAGGACTTTGACTTTGACCAGGGTTGACTTAGTTGTCTTTTGGGGGTCAGTTAGACTCAGTGTTGCATTGATATTGGTAGTTCGCGGAGCAAGGGGAGCAGGAGTTCAGTGAGTCGCAGGGCAGCAGCTAGTGAGATCATCAGCAAGTTCAGCCAGTACATGTGAGTTTCCCTTTGTGTGAATGGGTCTAAGGCCACAATGTCGGCCCATGTAGTTATGAGTAGAAGCCCTAGGCACAATATGCTAGTATGATATTCAGGATGAGATCCATTAATAGCGGGCGGGTGCCCAAGGATTTGTTTATATGATAGTTTATACTTGTTGTCTGTGTGATACATGTATGTGCCTGGTAGGGAGGTGAGTGTGGGCGAGGTGCCATATCTCACCAATAGCTGCGTGTGGATGGGGTTCCATATCTCATTAGTAGCAGAACAGGGGCGATGCCCAAGTAAAGGAAGGAGTGAGAGTGGGCTGGGCCTGTATCGCACTTCCAGTAGGAGCGTGGATGGGGTTCCATGACTCATCAGTAGCAGGACATGGGCTAGGCCCAAGATAGGCGAGGCCTTAGGACAGAACCAGTTGTATGTGTTTAGTTATGTGTTGTGATATGTTTATGTGTTATTATTTGTTGGCGGGCGAGGCCCTATGACAGACGAGGCCTAAGTGAAACAGATCTGTATCCGAGCGGGGCTTGGAGCGGCGGGGACGTTATAGCGGGCGAGGCCCGAGGCAGGGGGCAAGGCCTAGGATAGCGGGCGTGGCCCAGTATGTGCAGTATGGGATTATGCATGGTATGTGGTAGGGTGGGGAACTCACTAAGCTTCATGCTTACGGTTTTCAGTTTTGGTTTCAGGTACTTCCGGTAGCGGAGGGAAGAGCTCGGGGTGATCGCATGGCACACACCATTGATTTGACAGCCTGGGAATGTTTACTCTGATAATGAACATGTGTTTTTGAAAATTTATACTCTGATTATGTTTTGGAATGATGACTTTGCTTAAAGTAATGTTTTATTAAAAGAAATTTTTGGTCTTGAATTTTGGGTCGTTACACCTGCGATACGAGGATAAGGAACACATTATAGATAAGGAACTCGTCGAGATTGATGAAACTACTACTGTTCCCAAAGAAATGGACGAGTATAGGGTCTGATGCAATGAAGGGACCAAAGTATCGTGCATTATGTTGGCCACTATGATTCCCAACCTGCAGCGATTCTATGAGGACTTCTAGCCTTACGAGATGTGCCACGACTTGATGGAAAAGTACCATCAACGAGCACGTCAAGGGAGGTACAAGATTGTCACCTCATTTATAACTACAAAAATAAAAAATGGAGAGTCCATCACGACCCACTTGCAAAGAATGCAAAGGTACGTGGATCGATTGCTCAAGTTGAATGTCAACTTTGACGAGGATTTGGCTATAGATATAGTCTTGCACTCCATACCTCCCTACTATGATCAATTCAAGATGGCTGATCAGTTGAGCAAGGAGGAAGTTTCGTTGAGAAAGCGTCATGGTTTATTTAGAACTATTGAAAGTGGAATGAAAGGCGAAGCTGATGAATCCACTACTGCTGTTGCCCCAATCCTAACTATTGGACATGGAAAAATGAAGAAGAGGAAAGCTCCCTCGAAGAACTGGAAGGGAAAGTCCCATGATGGATCTTCTTCAAGTGGAACCAAAGCAAAAACCGGTTCTACCACTCCCTCTTCTGATCCCAAAGAAGCAACATGCTTCTACTGACATGATAAAGGGTATTAGAAGACAATATGCCCAAAATACTTGCCGGATATCAAGGATTGGAAGATAAAGCCCTCCTTCACAGGTATTTATACTATTTTATCTAATAACTCATCACATGCTAGTTCTTGGGTCCTTGATACAGGATGTGGTTTTCGCATTTATTCTGATTTGTAGGGGCTAAAAGGAAGTAGGGATGTGGAGCATCGGAAGATGAACCTAGTAATGGGGAATAGGAAATCATCGTCTATCACCAAGATCAGAGTTTATTCTTTAGTGTTTATTAGTGGGTTAGGGTTAGATTTGAATGAATGTTGCTACTCGTTAGAGATGACGAGAAATATTATTTATTTTCATGGTTTGTACAGACACGGATTTAGATTTTCGTTTAATAATGAAATTGGCTCTATTTATGCTTATTATAATGGTTTATTTTATTTTTAAGCATTGCCTTGTAATAGTGTATATGAAACTGTGATGGTTGTAGATAACTTAGGAAATAATGTTTTGCATATTGAGTCGTCTAATGGTTTAGACAAGGCATGCTTGTAGCATTGTCGTCTTAGGTATGTCAACAAGAAGCACATAGCCCAACTCCAAAAGGATGGGGTGTTGGAGTCATTTGACCTAAAATCAGATGACACGTGTGAATCTTGTTTACTTGGATAGATGGCTAAATTACCTTTCACTGGCACTTGTGAAAGAGGTGAGAGATTTTTGGATCTCATACACACAGATGTGTATGGGCCCTTCAGATCCACCACAAGGGATGCTAACCGCTTCTATGTGACATTTACTGACGATTATTGCAGACATGGATATATCTACTTAATCAAGCACAAGTCGGAAACCTTTGAAAAGTTCAAAGAGTTTAAGAAAGAATGGGAAAATCAAAGATAAAGATGCTTATATCCGATATGGGTGGTAAGTATCATAGTATCGGCTTCTACGAATATCTTAAGGAATGTAGAATCGTTTCACAATTGTCGCCACCTAGGACACCAACTATCAATGGTGTGGCTGAGAATCGGAATTGAACCTTGTTGGTCCTGGTTTGCTCCATGATGAGTTAATCTTCGCTACCAATCTCATTCTAGAGGTATGCCTTAGAGACTGCCACCCATATCCTTTATCTAGTCCCAACTAAGAAGGTTGCCAAAACACCTCACGAGATGTGGATAAGAAAGGTTCCCTCGTTGGCACATATCAAGGTTTAGGGTTGTGAAGCTTTCGTAAGATGAGAGACTCACGAAAAGCTTGAACCTCGTACCCACATAAATCCTTTGGATGTCTTTTCTACATACCCAGTGATAATGTAGTCTTTGTAGCGAGGAGAGGAGTTTTCCACTAGAGGGAACTCATATGTCAAGAGGACTGTCGGAGGACAATTGATCTTGAAGAGATTCAAGAATCAAGCAGTGAAGGAACCTCAAGCACTAGCGCTCAACCTGAGGAAGAGATTCTCATTGAACCAATTGACGAGTCATTACCTCCTAGTCGTTCCACTCAAGTTATAATGGCACTGGAGTTTTATGGTTTTCATATTACTACGGACGGTGGTACGTTTATCAGTGATAATACACTAGTAAATTTGGATGAGCCTTCTTGCTACAAGGAAGCCATGGCGGGCCCTGAGTCTGGCAAATGGAAATAGCCAATGGACTATGAGATCCAGTCAATGTATAACAATCAAGCTTGGAACTTGGTTAACGATGTACCAAGTCATAAGACAGTTTGGTGCAAATGGACCTTCAAGAAGAAAACTGACATGGATGGAAAGGTGCACATGTTCAAGGAACGAATGCTTGCGAAGGGTTTTACTCAAACCCCAGGAGTTGACTATGATGAGACCTTCTCACCAATGGCCAAGATCAAGTATATTAGGGTTATGTTAGCCATCGCTGCATTTCATGATCATGAAATTTGGCAGATGGATGTCAAAACCGCTTTCCGTAATGGGATGTTGACTGAAGATGTTTACATGTGTCAGCTAGAATGTTTTGTGGATGCTAAATACCCCAAAAGATTGTGCAAGTTTGAGAAATCCATCTATGGATTGAACCATGCGTCTTGTAGATGGAATCTTTGTTTCGATGAAAAAGTCAAAGAGTTTGGTATCTCTAAAAGTGATGGTGAGTCATGTGTATGTCAAAGCTAGTGGGAGTATAGTTAGCTTTCTAGTATTGTATGTTGATGACATAGTACTCATAAGAAACAACGTTCCAACCTTGCAGGGGGTTAAGTCCTAGCTTGGTGTAACTCCCCGACTACTAGGTATAAGTTTTAAAGCACTTTGTACATGGTTATGGAGATACTCGATGAGTTGGTTGCCCCCAAATCGTAGTGTAGAGCTGGGTTAGCCCATGTGGAATATTGGACCAACTCGACAAGTCGGAGGACCTGGAATCGATGAGTAGGAGTTGAAAGATGAAACCCTAATTTTTTTAGGGTTTCCACCTTATTTAAAGGACCTTAAGCCCTCACCTTCAGTCCATTACCACCTCTTGACGGCCAGAAGAAACCCTAATCGCGAATTTACTCAATTTTGTGTGTTAAAGAGCTTAGGAAGTGATGTTTAAGAAGAAGGCTTGAAGTTTAAGGAACTTGCAGAAAAGGAGGGCTTATGAATCTAACTCTATCTCATTTTGGCATCATTTGGAAGGTAACAAGTCATTACCTTGACTTCTCCTTAGCTAGGAAGTGGTGCTTATGAATCTGACTCTCTCCATGCTTAAGTTTAGGGCTATTTTTAGCATATATATGAGCCATTTTAGGTATTAGCCATGATTTGAAACTGCAACTTTAGATCTGGACTCCTCCAGGTCTCAAACTCGTAAAGCTATCAACTTTATCTCATATGAACCTCTCACCATGCCCTAAAACTCTTTCTAGACTTGGTTTTTAGTGTTCTAAGCCTTTAAGATCTTGCATGCACATAAAGTTTGCAACTTTACGTGAAATTTGTGCCTTACGAAGCTGGATCTACGATTTGGAGCTTTAGGGTAGCTTAAAAACATCTGAATGGAAAATGGACTGAAGGGACTTGATGAGTTGCATGGTCAACTCTGCGAGTCCAGTGAAGAATAGCAGTTGTTGGTTCTGCATGAACTCAACGAGTCAGCAAGACGACTTGACGAGTCGGTTAGGGTTTTCCCAACTTTTGGACACGCATGGACTCGACGAGTTCACTGGAAACTCGTCGAGTCGGCTAGGGTTTCATGATTTATCAAGTTCTTGAAGGACTCGACGAGTCAATGAACTGCACTCAAAGACTTGGGTCAACAAGGACTATTGATCTTAACCGTTAACTTTGACTTTGACCAAGGGTTGACCAGTTTGACTTCTAAGGGTATTTTGTTAAATTGGAAATTTATGAAAGCGGTTCTATGGTGAATATAGGTGGTGGAGTTCGCAGCTATGATTCGAGATTTAGCTTTATCACTACAGTTCGATAGTTATGAGGTGAGTTTTCCTCACTATACTCAAGGGTTGAAGGCACTAAGTCTGACCCTTTTGGATTGTTATCTTGATATGTTATGCTAGTATGATCCGTTAGATCAATATCCTGGTAGATAGGATGATGTTATACTATTGTGATCTGTTAGATCAGTATCCTAGTAGATAGGATGTTATTATGTTGTTATGATCTGTTTGGTCGGTTTGTATGTCTATAGACTGTTATGTGATTATATGATATATGTGCACTTGTTTGATTGGTGGTTGAGGCTTATCTTCTTTGTGCGAAAGCCAATAGACCCGGGCATTCCAACCTGATGGTTGTGGGCCGTGAGTGTTCTATCCCGAAGATGATTGGACTCATATTTTGTGGGCATTCCAACCCGATGGTTCTGGGCCTGGGGTATTCCGTCCCGACAATGATTGGACCCATAGTATGTTGACATTCCAACCCGATGGTTGAGGTCCTGGGGTATTCCAACCTGATGGTTGACTAGACCCATAGTATGTTGTTTGTAATTATATGTGTATTGTTGTGTGTATAGGTATTTTGGGGGGCTCACTAAGCTTTGGGCATATAGTTTCAGTTTTGGTTTTAGGTACTTCAGATGACCGCGAGAAGGCAAAGACGTGATCGGTCAGCTCCTCACATTTTATGATGTTGTTTCTGGGATACTCTGATATGGAACTATTTTGAAAACAAATTTGTAATAACTATTGGTTTTTGAATGTTTTTTTTTTTTTTTTAATTTGCATGATTTTTATGGGTTTCACAAGTTGTTATCAGAGCCTTGGTTTGAGTGATTTGGAGGAGCACTTGTTTGAATCTAATCTAAAATCAAGGAAAAGATTTTCAAATGGTTTTCAAAATATCAAAGGAGGATGCAGAGTGTACGATCAGCCGGAGCTAGTAAGTAGGCCCCAAAATACCATACGGTTATTTCATATTGTGATATGTTAGAACAACATGCTGGTACTAGGCTGAGGATCTTCATGAATTGCATTATAGAGTTTCCTAATTATATGATGCCTGATAGCCTAGCGTATTCCTTATGTGAGATTGACATCATTACTGTAGTCGCTTAGTGTATGCATCACGGTTATACATAATTAAGATCTTATAGCCTGAAAATATTTGGTTTAGCTTTATTACCTATTCCTTGTCTGGTTAGGCTTAGAGTAGGACTGAGTATTTGAATGTCTATGGGGTCCAGCGTTATGTATGGCAAGAATACACGAGCGTTGCAGGGTTGGTGGATGTAACGGCCGTAGATTAGGGCTAGTCAATTTAAGGACAATAAGTGTCAAAAATGACTTTTTTATGGAAGATTATTTTGAAGGAATAATCTCAACTAAGTTGTAGTATATTTTACAAGGATTCCGTACCTATAAAGAACGCCGAAATCCGAGTTATAACAAAGAAGTTATGACCTGTCGAAATTTCGCGACAGAACCGACACGACGCTGAATGACGTAAAAAGTGAATTTACGTTAGAGCAATATTTAGCCTTAGTGATCTAACGAAATTCGTAGAGTTCGTTAAAATATGAGCATGCATAAAAATAACGTCCAAATCTGACTTCGTATAAGGAAGTTATGATTTTTCTAAGTTTAGACTTAGCGGTATACAACTCGAATACTCGATTTGAGATCGAGGGTTTTTTGGCCGAAACAATCTAAACGAGAATCGAAGATCTTGTTGATAGTAGTGCAACAGTAAAAAGACAGACGAAAACGGATGTCGGATGAAGAAGTTATGAATTTATAACGGAGTTTTCTTGTCCCGGCCTACTAAAAATAAAGTATAAATTAGCCGACGGAGTATAAACGAAAGTTGTAGAGCGTAGTCTCACCTACACGTGGATATAATGAACATCGAAAACGGAGTTCGTATGAGGAAGATATGAATTTTTAAATTTTATTAAATAAGTAAAATATTAAATTAAATTATAAATTTCGATACTATCCAAGCAGGGGGGGGGGGGGGAGTCAGCGACCTTATCCAAGTTACGCCCAGCGTAACTAAAGATTACGCCCAACGTAATTCGGGGTTTCAGCCCCTATAATTAGATGTCGAGTGCAACTGGGTTTTGGTACTCCATTCTTTCCTTTCTCTCGCGTTGTTACCTCATTTTGCGTGCAAGAAATACGCCAAAGCCCCGGTATCATTCCCGAGACCCGAAGCAAATCCCGAAGCCCCGAAGATCCTGAGAAGTGATATTCCTGAGTCAAAGCTCTGACCGAGAGAAGCCCGGTTTTTGTGAAGATCTTCCAGATCTACTGAAGAATACTACTTTTACAAGCCATAGTGCTGTCCGAGCATCGTCTAATCAAGTGAGTGTATAGTTACTTTCTTCTAACACATAAATATAAAGTATTAGCTATGAAATATGTGCTATATGCTATATATTATTTGTCTATTTGAGATGGGCTTGGAATTGATGTTTTTATACGAGTCTTAAATGATTTAAACCGCGTTTGTATTTATATCTACAAAAATGTTGGGTAGAACATGGGTAGATGGAATAGTTGGTGACGATGTGACTTCGTGTCTATTGAGTAAGCCTTAGTGACAATGCGACTTCGTGCCTATTTTACAAACCTTGGTGACGATGTGACTTCGTGCCCGTTGTGTAAACCCTGGTGACTATGAGACGTAGTGCCTATCGTATGAACCCTGGTGACTATGTGACGTAGTGCCTATTGTATAAACTGTGGTAGCAAATTGACTTTGCGCCAGTTCCTTAGGTAAATCTTTAGGAATGAATGAATGATGGATGGTTGGTTCTTAGGGTAAACCCTTGAGAAAATAAAGGAGATATGGGTATGGGTATTTGGATTGATTGTTTGATAATTGAATATACTAAATGTATTATTGTGGGTTGAAAACCCTATATGCTCACCAGGCTCCGAAGCCTGACCCACTCAGTTTTCTTTGTATTACAGGTAATGGAACAAGGGTATAAGTTGGTGGACTTCACGAGTGATTTTGGATTATAGATCAGTAGTTATAAATAACTGTTGAAAGGTCTATTTTATATTGTTTATGCTTTTGGTCTGTATCGGAACATGACATCCTGAGGTTTTATTATTTAATGAAAATACATTCTCTTGAGAAATGTGTTGATAAATTTTATCATATTTTGTTTTTAGGAACAAATTCCGCAACTCTTTTAATTTAAGGATTACTCTGATTTTATAAAACAAAGCATAAACAAATCGGTCTTTTCTGGCCGTGAAATTGGGGATGTCACAGTTGGTATTAGAGCATTAGTTTAAGCGAACTAGGAATTTCTAGGATTTTTAGACTTAAACTTAGAATGCTAAGCGATGTTTGTGAGATGAGTGTCTACAATATTTTAAGACACGAGCACTAGTATATTTTAGGAAAGTTTCCTAAAAGTCTTTTATGCGCTAAATGTTATATGTTTCCATATATGATATTATTTGTTCGGATCTATGGTCTGTTGCCGACCGGATTAGGAAACCTTATGTGTTTAGGATTCTAAGTGTGCGTCTATGATATTAGAACTAGCATGTAAACGTTTCAGAATGATAAGGATGATTTGAATATATACCTTGAATAAAGATCTAAAATCACCTTATTCGGTGTATAGATCAAAAATGGCAAGAACCAGGAGTGGAGCTGGAAATGTGAATGAAAACAGGAATCAACCATATGTGGTTGAGCGAGTGTCTGTTGTAGCAGCAACACCTGAACCTGTCACAATGGCTGGAGTGCGAACCATGATTCAAGCCATGATGGCTGAACAAAAGGAGGAAATGAGACAATTTTCGCTGAACAACAGGAGTGAACCCTCAATACCAGTTGAACAACCTGAGTTGAATGAGGGGCAGTCAGAAGGAGGGAACTATAGTGGGACTGTTGGTCAAGACAACCCACCAATAGTTCGCCGAAACAACTAGGATGGAGGAAATTACGGACATGGATGCAAGTACAACGATTTCATGGCATCCAAACCATCGTGTCTTTCTGGGAGCCCGACACCGGTGCAAGCCATGGACTGGATCTCCGAGATGGAGACAATGTTTGAAAGTTGCGAAGGTAGTAATAGACAAAAGACCGCTCTTGCAATTCCTCTGTTAAAATCTGGAGTACTGAGCTGGTGGATGTTACTGGCTGGTTCGATGCCCAAGGGGAAGCTAGCAAGATGTCTTGGGAAGAGCTCGTGGTGCAACTGGAAATGCAATACTGCTCTGAGCAGGATCTTCTAGAAATCAACAATGAGTTCTAGAATCTAAAGAAGGGAAAATTGAGCGTCATTGAATACACTACAAGCTTTACGGAGAAGATGAAGCTTATTCCATACCTAATTCCAACTGAACTTTCCAAGGTTAACAAGTTTGCCAATGGATTACCAGTGGAATTTGGTCTGATAGTCAAGAAATCAACCACTCTGAAAGCCGCCATCTAGGTAGCCAAAAATGTTGAGACCCAAATAAAAGAAAAGGTTCTTGAGAGAGCTGAAGTTGGAGAGAAAAGGAAACATGAAGGATCTTCAATGATCAACAAAGAAACAAAATTCTAGAAATCTGGAGGAAGAGATGAAGCTAACTGGTGTGAGAAGTGTAAAAGGAAACACTTCGGGAAGTGTAGCGAGGAAATGACTTGGTACAAATGAGGGAAGACAAAGAATTACGCCAAGAAGTGTGTATCCAAAAAAAAGGTGTACTACGGGTGTAACGAAGAAGGGCATGTTTCTAGAGACTGCCCAAAGAAAAATGCACCGCCACAACCAAGGGCATTCCACATGCTCCTCGACGAAGCAGAAAAAGATGGTAGGATTAAAAGATGAAGACTTCATATTAATATATGAAGTCTGTATCAAGAAGCATAGCCTGTTAGAGGCATAGTATAAGGTGAACTTGAACTTTTGTGTAATAGTTTCAAGAAATAATATAAACCCTAATTTTGTTATCTGATGTGTTGAATGATTATATGAGTTATGTATGGTGACTTGGTTAACCGCGAGACAATACTTGGGACGAGTATGAGTAGGTTTGATGGTAGTAGAGATCTATACTACCGGAAGCACATGACTCGCACTTGGATCAGGGAAAGTCGCAAGGTTACCAAGAAGCTAGTGATTGGTCTCGTTTTATTCAAGTATGTTGTTACCATCGTTTCTGTAATGACTAGTGAGATGATTGTTATTCTAACCTTAGTGGTCATATCAAATTGAGTCCGGCTACGATGAGATTGTTACATGGTTCAAAGAACCAAGTTCGATGTTGCATCTGACTGAGGTCAGAAGATTGAAATCAATGCGACCGATAGCATCGTGCTCATTGTTAAACAAATTGGTCTTTTCTGGCTGTGAAGTTGGGGATTTCACAGTGGAAGTTTCATGTGCGGGTTGTGCAAGGTCGGTAGGCCAGTATGAGATATTTAGCATTCCTCTAGGAGTGAGGATTGAGTGATCACCAAGCATATGTATATTGTTACGGTTTTTTGATGATACTTGAGGCAAATATGGGTAGGTGTGGAAGGTAGTATGGGCCTGTACTACTGAAAGCACAGAACCCATACGCGTAGCAAGGAAATCACAACCCTTAGGGTTTAGTTAGGAGTTAGTTCCCTATTATTTATGCTGATTATCTTATATCTTCCTGGCGTAATTTCATAATGGTGGTTACGAGGCATTTTATGACTGGATCTGGATTATGATCGGGACAGGGTGATCAGGGTCCCCCGACATCACTCGAGATCATCGGCCAGGATAGGCCAACATTGACTGAGGATCGTCTTAGGGAGATCATCTGCGAGGAGATGGTCAAGATTGTCTGGGGTTAGATTCCGCAGATGTTTGGGTCTATTAAGACCGCCATGATAGAGTATTTTGATGACAAACATGCAGCCTTAGGTGAGACATCTGCCGCAACAGCTACAGCAGATGTAACAGCAACAGGGGGGGAGCTGGCCGACCTTTTCAGTACCAGGACTTTGATAACATGAAGCCCCCGAAATTTGATGGGGCACAGGATCCGATCAGAGCCATGCGGTGACTGTCTGATGTGGAGGGTTGTTTATTCATGAGTTCATGTCCTATTGACCAAAAGTTCCGATGTGCCCTGAACCTGCTGAGGTATGGGGTAATGGACTGGTGGAGTTTGACGACTGGGTCGTATTTGGATGACCAGAGAGTTGCAGTTACTTGGGTACAGTTTAGGGATATGTTTTGTTCTCGTTACATTCAACGGGTCGAGGCGGGAATGATTAGCTCAGGATTTTATGAAGCTTAGATAGGACGGTGAGACAGTGATGGTGATCACCCATATGTTCATAGAGAGGGTGATGTTTTTCCCGAAGTTTGCCTCTAAGTAGGCTCAAATGACATGTTATCTGAGCATGCTCAATACTGACATTCGTCAGTTTTTTGCTACCCAACGATGTGATACCTTCTTGGTGTTACAAGAGGTCGCTAGATGGCGAGAGCTTGACATTGAGTTGCAGTTCAGAGACCAGAGTCAGGCCTCGACACAATTATACCCGGTGCCAATGATGTCTAAGAACGGTGATTCCAGGTCAGGGGATAGCAGGGCCGCACTTTTGGGATGTGCAGAAAGGCTTATTCAGGGGCTTGTCAATTAGGGAGTGGGTGCCACAAATGGTGCAAGTAAGTCCATCTTGTCAGGGATTGCAAGAAACAAACTCCGGCTCCCGGAGTCAGACTTTGTTACCATTATGAGCAGGTGGGCCATATGAAGGCCCAGTTTCCCGTACTAGTCGCCAAGCCGGCGCAGGCTCCCACGCTGGCTACATTGAGGATTACTGATGGAAGGCAGGGTAGAGCGGAGCCCCCGAGAGCTCAGGGACGCGCCTTACTGCTCACAATAAAGGAGGCCAGGGTATCTTCAGACATGGTTGCTGGTATTTTTCTATCCCTTATCTTACTGATTATATATGTTTTATGCTTATATGTTTGTGCATGTGATTAGGTACGTTTTTAGTGAACTCCTTACCTGCCTTGGTATTATTTGACTCGGGGGCGAGTCAGTCGTTTGTCTCTTAGACATTTAGTATGGAGTTCAGTGTGCTAGTAGGAGATCTAGAGTGTCTGTTGAGAGTGTCTATCGCCAACGAACACAGGGTTTCCGCTTATTCATCTTCGAGGTTTCTTTTCCGACAGACTTGATTCTGATTCCCATGGGGGATGTGTGTGTGTGTGTGATCGTAGGTATGGACTACCTTAGTCGCTTCGGTGTCATGATCGACTGCGAGGGTTAGTGAATGGTGGTTCGAACCGTAAGTGAGGGAGAATTGATTATCTATGGAGAGAGTACCATATTGAGATCCGGGTTTTGTTCAGCTGCCTGGGCTCGGCTGTACATTCAGCACGGGTGTGCGGGTTATCTAGCATATGTGGTGGATACCCGGCTCAGAGATCAGATTTCAGTTTTAGAGGTTCTAGTGGTCAAGTAGTTCATTGACGTGTTCCCAAAGGAGTTACCAGGAGTGTAACAGCCCGGATTTCCATGTATCTTTTATTCATATATTTTTGGTGTTTTGTGAGGGGACTCGGCGAGTTGGAGCTCGAACTCGCTGAGTAGGATCGCGGTTCTGGATGCGGGTTCGTGCCTGGACTCGGCGAGTCCGCGCTGTTTGATGAAACCCTAATTTGCCGGTCTTAAGCCCTATTTAAAGGACCTTATGGCCCTTCATTGCGGCTACCTTGACCTTGAGAGCACAAAAGTAGCTAATGGCTTCCTGTGAGTGAGATAAGAGGCTATTGTTCACCAAATTTGTGTGTATTTGAAAGAAAGGAAGGGGGAAAGTCAAGCTAGAAGAGTTGGGAGCTTGGATCTACTTCCATTTCGCCAGGGGAAGCTTATTGAGGTATCATTCAAAGATTATTTCCGTATTTTTTGTTGTTATGATCAAATCTAGGGTTTCTTCTTGCCTTGTTTTCTTTGTAATTGAAATGTGAGAGGTCCCATGGGGATATGGTACCTAGATCTGGACCTTAGCAAGTCCAGAAAGTCCCTAATGTTATGCTTTATGTCCTTCCTTTTGGGTTGGAGACTAGGGTTGCTATCTTAGAGGTTATTTTTCCAAAAAGAGCCTTGTGGGTGTTGCATGGTAGCCAAGACTGTGACTTTACGTGATGAATGAGCTTAGGATGGCCAGATCTATGAGTGGATGGAGCGGATCTGACCTCATAAGCGAGATTGAGTTGATGCATGGCATGGACTCGCCGAGTCTGAAGAACAGACTCGGCGAGTAGCATGAAGATTGTCCTTAACCACTCAATGAGTGGTCCTGCCGAGTTAGGGCTGACTCAGTGAGTCATTGAGAGTTAGAGAGGGTTGACAGGTGGACTGAGTCGAGCTGGAACTCGACGAGTTGTTCTTGTCACTCGGCGAGTTGAGTCGTGGTAGCCCCGCGATTCATGCCAGGTGGAACTCATCGAGTCAGGGGAGTACTCGACGTGTCAAAGGAGAATCCTAGAGAGTTGGTGAAAACGCTTAGACTCGCTGAGTCGCTCTAGTACACTCGCCGAGTCCGATCAAGTTGACCATTGACCGTTGACCAGAGTTGACCAGTGTTGACTTGATAGGGATAGTCAACCTTAGTGGTAAAAGTATTAATTAGAGATATATGATGTTATAGGAGGATTATAGCTCGGGGGATCGAGCACGAGTGATTTCCAGGATTCGCGAGTTATTGAGATATACGAGGTGAGTCTTCTCACTATACTGTACCCGGAAGGGTTTGACTGTGTGACCGGAAGGTCGAATATGATATGAGATATATGAATTATGTGTGATAAGTTAATCATTATATGTGCCATGTATGATATGCTTGATATGGGCCGGAAGGCGAATATGTTATGGGCCGGAAGGCGTTGTAATGTGGACCATAAGTTTGACGTGGGTAGGACCGGAAGGTTTACCCAGTCAGGACGGAAGTCCCCTGAGACACATGGACCGGAAGGTCAGGGCCTGGAAAGGTGTATGTGCGTAGGTTGTATTTTGGGGAACTCACTAAGCATTTATGCTTACAGTTGTTGTGTGATGTGTTTCAGGTACTAGCGAGGACCATGGGAAGGCGTTGGCGTGATCGTACACATACTCAGGGAAAACTATTTTTTTTATGATCTTTGTGATGTATTCGGTTGTGACAATATTGTTTACGTTGGAATTGAAAATATTACTCGATGTTTTGATGTATGCAAAAAAAATGAAAAATTGGTTTTAAAATTTACGTCATTACAAGGAGTGTCTTCAGAGACACAGGTCGAGTTTAGGATCAACCTAGTGCCAGGTGCGGCCCCTATCGCCAAGGCTCCGTATCTTATGACACCACCAAAGATGCATGAGTTGTCATCACAACTGCAGGCACTGCTGGTAAAACAATTCATCCATCCGAGCAGTTCTCTGTGGAAAGTGCCGATCCTCTTTGTCAGGAAGAAGGATGGTTCACACCGGATGTGCATTGTCACACCCCAAAACCGGAATGGCGGAAACGTTCGGGGGTGGAGGCCGTCATGTTTAGTATCACAAGACATGCATCATAGTAATCAAAGTAATAAACAACCATTTCATTAGAAAGAAAATCTTTACAATGTGTGTGTTCACAAAACATAGAATACATATGCAAATAAGAAAAAGACATGAAACTATACTGCTCCATCTTCTAAATTGCCAGCGCGAGTACCTATCTACTAGTTTCCTAAGAATACAAGTTATTTTGAAAGAGTTGATCAGCAATTATGCTGGTGAGTTCATAAGATTTTAGTGGTGTAAGTAAGTTGTAAGAAAGTTGTAGTAAGTTGTAAATTCTATTTAGAAAAGTTCGCCTACTCCTCCAGAAAATCCTATATTTCCTGCTTTAATAAAAGATAAGTAAAAATGACTCTATAATCCTTTCTATGAGTACTAAATGGATACAAGTTATATAAAACTCAGAGTAAACAAACAATAGATTGTGTGTATCTGCCCTAAGCCCACAACCAAACAAGGAACATGAAATTAGGCAGATGGCACACATCCCATTGGTTGTTAGGTCATTGTTGTATATAACCCTGGTGTATTCAGTTGGTACTCACGGAGTTAATTGCAATAGGTCCTTTATATTTGATGAAAATAATCTTTAAGAAAACCCTTATTACTTCTACTAAAAATGGTAACCACAGTGGTTCCTCCAATAATCTCTTAGGTTATACTATTTGTATATAATCTAATATCGAATAGATAGTTAATTGTGTGAATCTTCCCTAAGCCCACAACCAAACAAGGTACAGGAAATGAGGAGGAAGACACACATCTAATTATCTATCGGGTATTAATTATGTATAACCCTGATGTATAAACTAAGGTATTATAGAATTAATCACCTAATATCCTTTAAGTTATACTGGTTTAATAAAATGGATTAAACCCTTTACTGGTAAGTTTCTAGTTTTGTATACCAAAAGTTCTGATTTGAAAAGTATGTTTTGTACTAGAAAATCGTGCATTGAATTAGTGTCCTATGACCTGACCCATACCTGGTACCCCTTATGATGACTTAATGCATACGCAACATATATATAACTAGGATTGAATGGATAATAGGATGGGTTAATCCACTCTAAGCCCACAACCAAACAAGGAACAGGAAATGAAGTGGAAAGCATACATCCTATTACCTGTCGGATCCTATTAATATATATCCCTTGATGTATACATTAAGGAATCATAAGGTTCTCATTATGGTCCCTTTCTACTAAATGTACTAGACCCGACTATTTTGTTTGTCGTTTGAAAAGATGAAAGTTTTCCCTGGTTTATAACTATCTTGACTCGAAAATAGTTTGCATTAACTTTCAAGTGGAACTATCACTCTATGAAAGTAATGGGAAAATGAAAGTACTCAGTTGTCTTTTGAATTGACATCCTGGCATACTGATTACCTTAAAACATGTTTGTTTAATTAAGGTCATAATGTGAAGGCTAGTACCCATACTATACGCTCTCCTTGTAAAAAAAATCCTGGGAACCAAACGCGACTTCAACAAATAATTGCTAGGCCGTGTAACTTCACATTAAAGTTATGCGATCATGTATACCCAATTTAACTATCACCTTTTTTTTAGAAAAATGAGTTAGTGATTCATTGGTATAATTATATCTTGTAGTTGTTCCATTCTATAGCATCTTAGTAAGTTTGTTTTGTTATAGTATCTTAGTATGTTGTTTCTGTTATCGTGTATTGTATCTTCCTCCATGTTTCTCCTTATTGTGTGTTCTCTTATGTTATCGTGTATTGTATCTAGTGTGAAATGAACCTCTAATCTATACCCCTTATATTTTACTAGTGTTTTACTTTATTTTTTAATGAAAAGACTCATTTTACTACTAAGTTATGCTTGTACTTTAAAAATGGAGTTTTGTTAAACTAAAAAGTAACATAACTTTAAAAGAGTTTTTGAAATGTTTTGATCACTTATAAAAGACATAAGCAATATTTTGAAAGATGTTTATAACCTAAATTTACACAATTATCATTGTGTTCAACTTGTATTCCCCCTAAAAAGCATTTAAAACAGTTAAAAGATTTATTACCGGGTATGAACTCACCTTATTTGGGCGATTCAAACAAATATGCGCGTAAGGATGATAAGTTCCACAAATGAAGTCTCGACACATAACAAGTCCTAAATGACATATAATGGCATATATTGACATAAATATAGTGTTTAGAAGCAAAAAAAATGCAAGGAAATACCTCACGGGACTAGGAAACACTTGGACCAAGTGTTGGAATCACATGTGATTCACTAAAAGGGAGTGTACAACCACTTTGGGGAGTGTGCGGCCGCACACTCATGGTAATAAGTTCACAAAAGTTTTTTCCAAAGTTAGGGAGGCTTGTGGGACGATTGCTCAACATGTGGTGAAGCTAGAAATGCATATTGAAGCCCCTTTAAGGGTGTTTTGAGGGGCATACGGCCACACATTGGTGTGCGGTCACACACACCATATGATTATGAGTTATGGGCATTTTCAAGGAGTTAATCTAGTGTTCTTAACAAGATCTAAGTTTAGGTAAAGAGTACTTACGATCTGGAGGCTCAAATCACCAAGAACAAAGTGTGTGTTCTTGGTGCTCTTGGTGAGATTTGAAGATCTAGTCAAAATATGATTTCCAATGGAAGAAATCAGAGGGTGTTACTAGGTTAAAATGATTAACAACAAATCAAGGGAAGAACACTCACAACTTTTGAAGATAAGATGAAAAACGGATGGTAATTGAGAGAGAAATCAAGTGTTCTTGAGGTGAAAGTGAAAGAATGAAGGAAAAATGAAGGATAACAATCTTATGGAGGGGAGTGTACGACCGTAAACTCATGTGTACAACCATACACTCATGTGTACGGACGTACACTCCCTCAAATGGAGTGTAGGGCTTGATTTTAGTGCTAGAAGTGTATGCGACCCAATCCTATACTCGAGACTTGAATGTAATGAGCTTTGAACCTTTGAACGGACTCTAAACAAGGATAAATGATAGCAGAAACAAGTCTGACACTCAGTTGAGTTGATTGGCTAGGGTTTACAAGTCAAGAGTTTTCAGGTTGTCACATCATCCCCCCGTTAGATGGAATTTCATCCCAAAGTTAGCTTTCTTAGAAGTACTACTGGGGTTACGCTCCTCTGATTTGCAGAATACCTACTCGTATACCTGGCAACTTTACCTTAGTGTTCATGATAGGACTCATACTTGGTCCCTGTATCATTACCTCATGTATACAAGTCGTATATATTTAGGATTAGTAAGACGGTCGGATGTTCGACTCTGCCCCAAGTCCACAACCAAACAAGGAACAGGAGATAGGGCGGAAACACACCTACTAAATATGTGTAATCATAATCATATACCACCCTCGTGTATACACTGAATAGTGATACGTGGGTTGTATTCGTCCTTAGCCTCTATGCTCGAACTTGGTCTGCTGGACGATTGGTATTTCGTGACGATCTGTGGAACATACAGCAGCAAGGTTTCGAAGGACAAAGTACCCTTCGCATGAGTACTTCGAGCTTTAGAATACGAAAGAAAAAACTGAGGTTTAGGTCGGACTGTCGATACGATTGATAAAGGTTTCACGAACTGACGGTTAAGGCGATAGAAACATATGAACATGGTATGGTGAGGACCACGCCAACTCATGATGAATGATAGTAACGGTCTCTTTACTGAACAAAGTTTTGGCCGATTTGAAAGAAACATATGTTCTATGATGATGTACTCATAGTGTGTTCGACAATGTACTCTTTGTAAATGTTCTAGTGCTTTCTTTTTTCCCCTGATGTTAACACTTCTCCATATCGTACCGCGATGAGCGAGTAGATACTAAGAAAGTGTTTTGATAACTAGTGTCGATAGTTTATACTATGATCCTCCTTGGTACCACTACGATCGCATGTCATATATAAGTTATGAATAATTATGATGAATAAGACAGTCGAATGAGTAACTCTGCCTCAAATCCACAACCAAACAAGGAACGGGAATTAAGGCGGAATCACTCACTCTAAGTCCACAAAATCTTAGCTATGCACAACCTTGATGTACATACTAAGCCATCATAGCTTCTCTGAACGAAACTTTTAGTTCTGTTGAATCCTCTGAATTTCTTCAATAAGCGAGTTATTATAGTTACTTTTAAGTGTTTACCCCAAGTTTTAATCTTACATAAATATAAATTAATTTTTAAAGTAATTTCTATTTTGAAAACGTACTGCTGCTCGCTGGCGACTCCGGGGTTGATTCGCCTGCGGTGATCATCAGAATTTGTTCATCAACTCCTGAGTTCTTTGTTATCGGGCAATCCCTCTAGTGGTGTCCAACTTCGCCACAGCCATAGCAGGCTTGGTTTTCTTCAACTTCGGGGACTTGGGAGATTGGTTGAGCCGGTGCCCTGCAGAAACGGACTGTGTGTCCCTTTCTATGTCAGTTCAGACACTGCATTTCTTGGCATACTCTGGTGTGGAGATAGTTGCACTTTCCACACTTTGGGAGGGTTCCAACATATCGACTAGTAGGTGTTGGAGCAGCAGGCATTGTAGCGCATGTACATCGTACTAATTTGTTTCTCTTGTAGGGGTTCATGTGTTGTTCGCTTCTTCTTCCTCGTGTTCCCCGACTTTCGTTTATAGTCCTCTCTCTTTGATGGCTCGGGAATTAGGAATTCTACACCATGACAGACTCCATGGTCGACAAGTCGTTGATCCAAGTGTTTGGCGCTATCAAATGTGGCTGGGTTAGAAGACAATACATCTCCTTGGATCAGGGTAGATAAACCCCAGATGATGTACCTTTATATCTTCTTATTCTCCGGAGTAACCATCTCAGGACATAGTGCTGCCAGGTCACTAAACGTGTCAGTGTAGGCCACTATGTCTGAGCCAACCATGGTATGCTCCTATAGTTCTTGTTCCAGTTTCTGAACTTCACCCCTCGGGTAGTATTCTTCCAGCATCATCTCTTTTAGGTTTTCCCAACCCATTGAGTTAGAAACTGATAGGGTCAGTGACTTAACATGGCTATTCCACCATGTTAGGGCTCTATCAGAGAACGTACAGGCAACAAACTTCACTTTCCACCCTTTTAGGCACGAACAGATTGCGAAGACCGAATCTGTTTTCTCGAACCATCAGATCAGAGCGATGACTCCACCATTTCCATTAAAGGATTTGGGTTTGTAGTTCATGAAGTCCTTGTATAAACACTCCCTTGGGTGTCCGTGAGAATCTTTGGGGTTGGTTAAGTGGGTACCACTACCAGATCCGAAGGTACCACTTTCACCAAAGTGAGCTAGAGTAGTTGCCACTGCGGAGGATATTGTTGCTTGGAGAGCGGTAGTATCGAATTGTGGCGGAGGTAGTGGTGTTTGAGTTAGAGTTATCGGAGTAGTGCATCTTTTCGATCTGAGAGGAGGCATATTTTCTAAAAGAATACAAAGATGAGATGGATAAGTCTATATCAGTGGAGATAAGCCAAAAGATGAAAGACAAGGTTATCCTAGTTTTGAGTGTATCGAGTCCTGACTTCCACAGGGTTCTAGAAACTATTCATAATAGATTCTATACTGAATAAACTTTATGAATTACAAATGGCTGTCCTCGAATGAATATTTGTGACCTGAATAACTGTTACCAGTTGCATGTAAAGAAAATAATCCTAACACATAATGTGAGCAGTGTTTTCACTAACTCATTAAATTTAACCAAGGTTATTATTTATTAGTGTGACACATAATATGTTTTGGTTACTTCGGTTGATCCTTCTTCAAAAACTTCTCATGAACCCGCTCTTGTTCCTCCTTGACTCTTCTGTTGATCGCTATGAGGAAGTGGTTACATCTATCTGGGTTTGTCGTGCGAGAATGGAAGTATCTAAAGAATCTTTGAGATTTTGGGTAACTTTGTGGGGTGATCCTTACAGAGTCCTTATATAATTGTACAATGTATACAAGTTGTATATAATTCAAGATTAAATAGACCTTCGAATAAGTGATCCTACTCCAAAACCACAACCAAACATGGAACAGGTAGTGGAGTGTAGATCACAAATTTGAAGTCTATAAAACCTCAATTATATAAAACATTGGGAGTATACATTGCAAGATTATAGACCTATCCATAAGGGTCTTGTAAGTTATCACATAAGTTATTTATATAGTGCCTAAAATACTCCTGTAGTATTTTAATGTAATGTACTTAGTATGTTTCAAACTTGTTATTGTGTTATAGTGTCATAGAATACTCCTATACTATTCTAACTTTCAAGTTCTGATTTAGAGATCCTTTGTATAGAGTTAGGTAAGTTTTAACATCGTTGCAACACTACATCACTCCCAAGAACATGTCGGTCGCATCTCAAATGTATATAGTTGATCATGCTATATTGATCTTAGATACGATTACATAACTGCCCAGGTTTGACTACAGTATTCAACCTTTACATACTTATGTTCTGTTCTTCTTATGATACTTGTTCTAGTATATGTACATGTATAAGCATTTAGGTATATTTTTATAACTTAGCGTTACATTCTTAAAATATATTATTATCCAGAACACTTAAGCACCATTGTATGTATGGTTGTATATCTTTTGTCGGTTGATATACTTAGTTCACTATAAACAATGCACTGATACCAATCTGTCACACCCCAAAACTGGAACGCCGAAAACGTTCGGGGGTGGAGGACGTCATGTTTAGTATCACAAGACATGCATCATAGTAATCAAAGTAATAAGCAACCATTTCATTAGAGAGAAAGTGCTTACAATGTGTGTGTTCACAAAACATAGAATACATATGCAAATAACAAAAAGACATGAAACTATATTGTTCCATCTTCTAAATTCCCAACGCGAGTACCTGTCTACTAGTTTCCTAAGAATACAAGTTATTTTGACAGAGTTGATAAGCAATTAAGCTGGTGAGTTCATAAGATTTTATTGATGTAAGTAAGTTGTAAGAAAGTTGTAGTAAGTTGTAAGTTTTGTTTAGAAAAGTTCTCCTATTCCTCTAGAAAATCCTATATTTCCTGCTTTGATGAAAGATAAGTAAAACTGACTCTACAATCCTTTCTATGAGTACTAAATGGGTACAAGTTATATAAAACTCAGAGTTGGGGGCTATTGACCCCTTATGGTCGGGCCTGGGTTCCGATGTCTGGTTGGGTTAGACAGACTGTATTGGAGGAGGCTCATAAGTCTCGCTTCTCTAATCACCCGAGGGCCACCAAAATGTACAGGGATTTTCGTTTTAGTTACTGGTGGCCATGCATGAAGAGAGATATTTCATGGTACATTGAGAGGCGCTTGAACTTCTGGATGGTCAAGGTCGAGTATCAAAGGCCACATAGTCAGGTACGGCCCCTTGAGATTTCCATGTGGAAGTGGGAACATATCACGATTGATTTCATCACCAAGCTTCCGAGTATGGCGAGGGGCTTCGATGCTATTTGGGTCATTGTGGATCCATTGACCAAGAGTGCCCACTTTTTAGAAATATGGGGGAGTTCATCGGCCGAGAAGCTGGCCGACTTATATATCCACGAGATTGTTGCCCGCCATGGGGTGTCAGTCTCTATTGTTTCAGACCATGATGTTCGGTTCAACTCCCGTGTCTGGCAGAAGTTCCATGAGGAACTGGGCAATCGATTGCACTTCAGTATAGCCTACCATCCGTAGACAGATGGCCAGAGTGAGGGGACCATACAAACTCTTAAGGATATTTTGAGAGCCTACATTATTCACTTTGGTGGGAGCTGGGACTCCTACCTTCCCCTTGAAGAATTCTCCTTCAACAACATCTTTCATTCCAGTTTTGGTGCCCCGCTATATGATTTGTTGTATGAAGGAAACGTCGCACCCCAGTCTGTTGGGGTGAGATCAATCACAGGGTCATGGGATGGATAGAGGTAGTTCGGCAGACTATCGAGAGGATTTAACAGTCTGCAATAGAGTTATGTTGATAGACGCCGATCTGAGCTATAGTTTTAGGTGGGTGACATGGTATTCCTGACGGTCTCACCCTGGAAGGGTGTGATTCGCTTCAAGAAGAGCGGGAAATTGAGTCCTCGATATAGACTGGATCTCCCGGAGGGGCTTAGTCAGGTCCACAACACTTTCCACATGTCACAGTTATGGAAGTGCATAGCAGATGAGGGGGTAGTGGTATCATTCGAAGATATTCAGGTTGACGAGCGCCTGAATTATGTGGAGAGTCCAATGGCCATTCTTGTGAGGAAAGTAAAGTTTCTATGAAACAAGGAAGTACCTATGGTAAAGGTACAGTGGGAGCACATGAAAGGATCTGAGGGGACATAGGATTCAGAGGCAGAAATGCAGAAGCACTACCCAAACTTGTTCGCCGCAGTAGACTTCAAGGATGAAGTCTAGTGCAAGTAGGCGAGAATTATAACACCCTGAATCCCAGGTATGAGCTTTAAAGCACTTTGTACATGGTTATAGACTTACTCGACGATTTGATTACCCCCAACTCATCGTGTAGAGGTGGATTAGCCCGCGTGGGTTATTGGGCCTACTCGACGGGTCAGAGGACCTAGACTCAACAAGTATGAGTTGAAAGATGAAACCCTAATTTTTTTTAGGGTTTTCTCCCTATTTAAAGGACCTTAAACCCTCACCTTTAGTCCCTTACCACCTCTTGACGGCCAGAAGAAACCCTAATCGCAATTTTACTCCATTTTGTGTGTTAAAGAGCTTAGCAAGTGGTGTTTAAGAAGAAGGCTTGAAGTTTAAGGAACTTGGGGTAAAGGATGTCATATGAATCTGACTCTATCTCATCTTGGCATCATTTGGAAGGTAACAAGTCGTTACCTTGACTTCTCCCTGGCTAGATCTCTCCATGCTTCAGTTTAGGGCCATTTTTAGCATATATGTGAGCCATTTCGGGTATTAGCCATGATATGAAGTTGCAACTTCAGATCTGGACTCCTCCTGGTCTCAAACTCATAAAGCTATCTACTTTATCACATATGAACCTCTCACCATGCCCTGAAACTCATTCTAGACTTGGTTATTAGTGTTCTAAGCCTTTAATATCTTGCATACACGTAAAGTTTTCAACTTTAGGTGAAATATGTGCCTTACGAAGCTGGATCTACGATTTGGAGCTTTAGGGTAGCTTAAAAACGTCTAAATGGAAAATGAACCAAAGGGACTCGATGAGTTGCATGGTGAACTCGGTTAGTCCAATGAAGAATAGCATTTATTGGTTCTGCATGAACTCAGCGAATCAATAAGATGACTCGACGAGTCAGTTGGGATTTTCTCGACTTTTGCACACGCATGGACTCAACGAGTTCTTTGGAAACTCGGCGAGTTAGCTAGGGTTTCATGATTTATTGAGTTCTGGAAGGACTCGACGAGTCATTGAACTACACTCGACAAGTTGGTTCAACAAGGACTGTTGACATTAACCGTTGACTTTGACTTTGACCAAGGGTTCACCAGTTTGGCTTCTGGGGGTATTTTAGTAAATTGGAAATTAATGGAAGCGGTTCTATGGTGAATATAGGTGGTGGAGTTCGCGGCTTTGACTCGAGAGTTGACTTTATCATTACAGTTCGACAGTTGTGAGGTGAGTTTTCCTCAATATACTCAAGGGTCAAAGGCACCAAGGCCGGCCCTTTTGGATTGTTATCCTGATATGTTATAGTAGTTTGATTTGTTAGATCAGTATCCTGGTAGATAGGATAATGTTATACAATTATGATCTATTAGATTGGCATCCTGGTAGATAGGATGTTATTATGTAGTTCTGGTCTGTTAGGTCAGTTTGTATGTCTATAGACTGTGATGTGATTATCTGATATATGTGCACTTGTTTGATTGGTGGTTGAGGATTATCTGCTTTGTGAAAAAGCCAATAGACCTGGGCATTCCAACCGGATGGTTGTGGGTCGTGAGTATTCCATTCCGAGGATGATTGGACTCGTAGTATGTGGGCATTCATACCCGATGGTTGTGGACATGGGGTATTCCATCCCGAGGATGACTGGACCCATAGTATGTTGGCATTGCAACCCTATGGTTGAGGTCCTGGTGTATTCCAACCTGATGGTTGACTGGACCCATAGTATGTTCTTTGAGTATATGTGTACTGTTGTGTGTATGGGTATTTTGAGGGAACTCACTAAGCTTTGTGCTTACAGTTTCAGTTTTGCTTCCAGGTACTTCGAATGATCACGGGAAGGCAAAGGCATGATCGTATAGCTCCTCACATTTATGACCTTGTTTCTGGGATACTCTGATATGGAACTATTTTGAAAACAAATTTGTAATAAATGTTGGTTTTTGAATGTTTTAAAAAGTTTTAAATTTGCATGATTTTTATGCGTGTTACAGTTGGGAAATGTTTCACTATGAAGGATCTAGGGGAGGTTGCTTATATTATGGGGATAAGGATCTTGAGAAATATGAGTAAAAGACTAATAGGACTTAGTCAGAGTACGTACTTGGACAAGGTTCGAAAACGTTTTAGCATGGACAATTCATGGAAAGGGGAGTTACCAATCCAGAGCAATACCAAGTTGAGTAAGACTCAGAGTCCGAGTATCAATATTGAGATAGCAGAAATGAGTCGAGTTCCATATGCTTCCGCCATTGGCTCAATCATGTATGCTTTGACATGTACTCACCCTGATGTGGCTTTTGCGTTGAGAATCGTTAGTTGATATCAAGGGAACCTAGGTAGAGCTCAATGGACAATAGTTAAGAACATTCTTAAGTACCAGCGAAGGACTAAGGACTGGGTCCTTATACTTGGTGGGAGTGATGACTTGAGAGTGACATGGTATATGACGACAACTTTTAGACCAACAAAGATAACTTTCACTCTCAGTCGGGCTGCGTGTTACCTTAAATGGAGGAGTAGTTACTTGGAAAAGTTCCAAGCAGGAAACTGTGGCTATTCAATGTGCGAATCAGAGTACATAGCTGCGAGCAAAGCGTCGAAGGAGGTTATATGGTTGAAGAACTTCAGTGGAAACCTTGGAGTTGTACCAGCCATAAAGGAGCCCATGGATATTTTATGTGATAATGAAGGAGCGGTTACCTTACCATTTCATCAGACATCGGGTGGAAGAAGGACTCCTCATCGTCAAGAGGGTATTGTCAGAAGACAATCCTGTAGACCCCCTAACAAAGGGTTTGAGTAGGATTAAGCAGATTCCGCATGTGAGGAGCATTGGTCTGAATGACGATATTTGTTTTAGTGAATATATAGATATTTCAGAAACTTGTAACAATATAAATGTAATTGACATTTGATGATTAATTAATGGAGATTTAATTATAAGTAATTGTTGACTATCTTTTGTTAATTGTTTATTTTGTGTTTCACTTTTACATGTTTTACTTCCTGAATAATTGGATTATTTGAATTATCCACAATCGATCATAATTTGGAAGTAAGTAATGAGGCAAGACTGTCATGAATTGGATTGTAGATTGTCTAAGTTCTTAGACATAGAAAAAAAATTCTGCAACGTTTATGAGTACTCCTGAAATAGGATCTTAGTATTGGATTAAATCCACGCTCATTTGAATTACTTCATGGAATTTATCACAAGTAACTGTGAGACGATAATATCGTATAATCTTTAAATTGAGATATATGAGTTGTTGTTTACAAGTTGGTTGTGCATTGATAATGCGTAAACGAATCAGTAACTTGGTGCCAAAAACCGTGTTGTTATGTATGATTTGATGAGTTAATAGTAAAAGCATATAAGTCAAAGTTTATCTGTTCTGTTTATCATAAGAGGGTAAAAGCGATATCTTGGGCCCTCGATGATTTTGTGTTGGCTTATGTGTCGGGCCAGGTCAGGACTGAATTGATGTGTTCAATTAAGTTCGTTGTCAAACAAATCAGAAATCAGAAAACAAATGTTGGACATTAAGAATGATTCTATTCCATATCTTTTTCTGCATGATATCTTGCAGAATGGAGGACTATATGATAATTTATCTTAAGGACACGTAAATGACTAGGTCAGAGTTCGACAACGGCCTTGGAGAACTAACATTGCTAATTAGATGCTGAATTCATACCTGCAAATATAGTTATTAGACTTATCCAAGTGGGAGACTTTCAGATTAGATTTCTAAGCCCATAACTGTAATTGGTATGTACTTAATATGATGGTAGCATGGTCCTATTTTTAATAAGTATTGGAGAGAAAGGCTAAATTTATTATTTATAATGATAAATTAGGGCATAAATATGATTTATTATAATATATAAGAATAATATATTAATTAGAAATCGTATTTTTAATAAGTATTTAATCACAAATTAATTTGGAATCAATTTTGGAATTAAAGGAACGGAATGAAAGTGCAGGGGTTGTTTTGTAATTATTTGATAGTTGAGGCTTTGGGCCATTGGATCACCCTTATTAGGGAGGGTCAAAAATCCTTAGAAGGTTCTAGGTATTTTCGTCCAATCCCTAAGGTAAGTGAGTCCATGGACTTGCTTAGGCCCTATGCTAAAGAATTAGAGTTTCCACCTAAAAACACTAGCTAGCCTCAAGTATAAATAGAGCCCTTAGCTCTTAAATTTGGCCACACCTTGTGAAACCCTAGAAGGATCAGATTTTTATATAAAGTGAATCCCTTTCCTCTCTCTCATATTCACCGTGTTTCCCTAGTGTGTTTGTGAGTCGTTAGAGGTACTATAATTGTGGTACTTGGTCTCAAAAGCAAGGATCTTCAAGTTTGAGTTGTTATTACTATATAACAACAAAGGTATGTGATCTAATCTTTCATATGTGATTTTATAAAATGTTTTATGCATATTAGGGTTTCCTATTTGTGTTCATTTGTTGTATGTCTAATAGAGAAAACATCAATACAAACTAGGGTTACTTGCACACATAGGATTGTTTGTGTAATACCCATCAAAAGGGTCTACAAAAAATAGAATATCGAATAAACCACACCAACAGAATCCAATCTAAAGTAATGTTGACATTATCATGGACATCAAAGGTGTACTATTTTTATTGAAGTTCACACCCAGTTTGATTCACACTTCCAACTTAAATACTTTAATATTATGCGTAATTTAAGACTTCAATATTTATGTGCTCAAAATTTCCCCATGTTGTTCTTATTTTACATAGATATTGTAAGATCCATAAAATTCATAAAGATTTAAAATGTTTTCAAGCATTCAAAAACCATTATCTATTACAAAATGTTTTCAAAATAGTTTCATAAAAGAGTATCCAAGAAATAAAATCATAAAAATGTGAGGAGGTGCACCATCACGCCTTCGCCTTCTTGTGATTATCCAAAGTACCTGAAGCAAAATCCAAAATTGTAAGCCTGAAGCTCAGTGAGTTCCCCCAAAATACCAAAGCCATACAAACCATAACCATATCATAATAAACAACATGCACATAGAGTTTACAATATGACTAGACTGCCTCCACCAGGCCCTCAATCTATCTGGCCCACTCTTAGAACCTTCAGCATGTCTAGTCCGCCTTACCAGGTCTTCAGCCTGTCTGGACTGTTCTCCAGGACTTTAGCCTGAATGATATGCCCTAATTGAGCCTGCAGTCTATCCGAGTCGCCCTGGTATGTTGGCCTACAACACAAAGCAGGCCAGCCTCAACCTACACCCAATCATATAATCAACACTTAGATAACAAATGCTTGCATATACAAACAGTCAGACCGATCTAACATATCACTAATCATAGCATCATCCTATATACCAGGATACCGACCTAACAGGTCACTAACATAACATCATCATATATACCACGATACCGACCTAATAGGTCACTAAGCATGCCATCATGCAATAACTAGGATAACAATCCAAAAAGAAGGGTCGACATTGGTGCCTTCGACCCTATTGATATGGTGAGAAGAAATCACCTTACAATGTTGAACGGAACTGAAAAGATCAAACTCCTAAAACACGGCTCCAAATACCAACACTTACAGCCACCATTGATCCAATTCCATAAATTACCAAATTACCAAAATACCCTCAGAAGTCAACTTTGTCAACCCTTGGTTAAAGTCAAGGTCAATAGTCCATGTTGACCCAACTCGTCGAGTGCAGCTTATAGACTTGTAGAGTTCCTTTAGAACTTGCAAAGTCATGAAAACCCCAGTCAACTTGCCGAGTTACCAAGTAACTCGTCGAGTCCATGCAGCATACAGAATATCAGGAAAAACCCTAACCAACTTGTCGAGTTCATGTAGAATCCAGAAAGTGGGAAACCCTCATCCAAGTTTATCGAGTTACCTATGCAACTCATGGAGTTCCTTTAGTCCTTTTCTCATTCAGACATTTTAAGCGAAACCAAGACCCCAAACTATAGATCTAGACTCCTAGGGTGTAGTTAGCACGTAAAGTTGTTAACTTTACGTGCATGCAAGGCTTCAAGAAGCCAAAACACTCAAAACTCGCCTTAGGAAGAGTTTTAGGGCATGAAGAAGGGCCAAAGCTTCGTAAAGCTTGAGGCTTTATGTCAATGCGGGCCTAATGGATTCCATATTTGAAGTTATAACTTCATATCGTGCTCAAAACTAGAAGTGCTTCAAGGATAAGCTAGAAATGGCCCTAAACTCTTGAATGAAGAGATCTAACAAGAAGATGATCAAGATAATTACTTTTTACCTTCAAATGAATTCCAAAATGGAGTAGATGTTGGATCTACAACCTCCTTCTCGTTCCAAGCTTCTAAGTCTTCCAATATATTTAAGAAATGCACCAAACAAACACTTTTAGCCTAACACACACTCAAAATAGGGTTAGATCGATTAGGGTTGGATTCTGGATGTGAAACGGTGGTAAGGAGGTTGGAAGGAGGGATTAAGGTCCTTTAAATAGGGTCAAAACCTAAAAATTAGGGTTTTCATGCACAACCTCTACTCATCGAGTTGGGGTCCTCCAACTCGTAGACTAGGTCCTAAAGTTCATGCGGGCTGACTAATCTCTACACGATGAGTTGGGGCAGCCAACTCGTCGAGTAGGGCTATGATTATGAATATAAAAGCTTGAAAATTTATACCTGGGAGTCGGAGTGTTACAAATGTAGGTATATCTAACAAGTAAAGTTGAAAACTTCTTGCATTATCTATATGAAGATAAGAACCAATTGTCATAATTAATGCAAAGCACCCCCTCCCCCCCCCCCTTCCCCTGCTAATTCTTTCCTCCAAACTAATCGTATGGATCCAATACATCAGATATTATAAGGGTTACACTGTCATATCATTTTCTCAATGAATAGGAAATCCTTAGCTATATAATCTTTTAGTGCTTTTATTTTTGTGCCTAGCAAATACTTACTTTCTATGCACTTATTTCTGCAATGGCCAATAAGTCCTCCGTTTCACATGAGGGAAGCGAGTATATTCTCCACTTCTAAAACATCATATGGATCAAATAAAATCCCTTATCATGCATAACAATGATCTTCCCTTTCGAATCATTTATCTCGTATAATGGTGATCTCCTTAATGAAATCCTTATCTTGAATACCGGCGATCTCACTTGTGGAATCCTTATCTTGCATAGCAACAATGCACTTTCTTACTGATAAGAACTCAAACTAAGAAATAAAATGTGACCAAACACAAATACTGGGGGTTGTTGACATTATATATATTTGTGTGTATGTGTGTGTGTGTTCATATATATATATATATATATATATATATATATATATATATATATATACATATATATATATATATATATATATATATATTATGTCTCCATATTTTGTAACACCCATTTTCCAAAATGGAGCAGTTGAAGAGTTAATGGGGTCAAAGATAAGGTTTTTGGGGAAATCCTTATGCTAAGAGACAATGTGTTGATGACCACAATCTGGCATGTCATTTAAATGAGAAGTGTGCCCGCATGGACACCACGGTGTGGCAAAAGGGAGGCCACAACGTGGTGGCTGCTGTAGCCCAAACCCTAGAATTTTAGGGTTTCTCGCACATTTAAGGACCTTAACTCTTGGATTAGGTCATCTCCTTCAACCTCCATCTCCTCACTTCGAAACCCTAGCACTTCCTATGTCTTTTAAGCTCTTTGTTGGTGTTATGGCCATTTAAAGATTGAAGGAAGCATTTTTTGAGAAAATGATCAAGTAGTAACTCATCTCCATCTCTTTGTCCATATTCTGGACTTTTATAATTCTCCAAATTCTAAACTTTATGGTTCACCTTTTGTAATTCTAGGTTTTAGACTCATTTTCCTTCATGATATGTTATTATGGATGGATAGTTTCGATAAAGTTAGTAAATTTATCATTCCTTGAGGTCCAAAGCTCATCATATGTTTCAGAACTAGGCTTTCATGTTGTTTAGTGTCATGCTGTCACACCCCAAAACCGAGAACGGCGGAATACGTTCTAGGGTGGAGGACGTCATGTACAGTATCATAACAATTACATAATACTAAAAACAAGCAACAACAACCATTTCATTAATATAGTAAATTTTAGATACAAACGTGTTCTGTATAATTTATAGACACCAAAAGTATAACAAAAATAAAAGATGAGTCTTGTATATGCTCCATCTTCCCAAAAGCTGCACAGTACCTATCTATCTTTGACCTGAGGATACAAGTTATTTTGAAAACGAGTATTAGCATAAAGCTGGTGAGTTTATAAGATTTTAGTGTCATTTCTTGTATAAAAGTATTTACAATCAAGTAATATAAAAGCAAAAATAAATGTTGAGAGTAGTAGAAATCCCTAGAAAATCCTATATTTTCCAGTTTTAGATATATGTAAGTTAAATCCATTGAGTGTGTAAAAGTATTTTCATTGAGACCATTAGTGCTAAAATAAAGTAGTATGTTTCATACAAGTAGCGTAGCTGAGTAAAAGTATTGTTGATTTACTGTAATAGTGTTGCAACTTCAATGTATGGTTATTTACTTCGGGAATTTACTTAGACTTTAATTCTTAGTGTGTTAATTTGGATATGGATATGATTTTTCTCATGTAACTAAACTGAGTGATTATAGAGGGTCCGATGACCTTCCCGGTCATCCGCAATGTAGTGATGTAGTGCCATCCCTGGGCCTAGTCGGCTCAGACTGTAAATAACGGTCGGGATGTAATAGTGTCCTTCCTGTATAGATCTATGCATGTAGTGTTGCTTTCCTTTCGGGAAGCCCTGGTTACATGGTATTTGCGTAGAAGAGTGTCGTATAGAGGATTAGTGTGTTGTATTCTGGATTAATACATTCTCTTGTATTATAGTATAGTAACTTAAAGTATAGTATAGTGAGTGTTTTCTTAAATGTGTTTTTAACTCGTGTTGGTAGTAATTATAGTGGGTATCATAGTGATAGAGGTAACGAGCAGTAGTATTACCTATACCTATTATAGTTATATAGAGTGTAGAGTTGGATGCCTCTGATATGCAAAGGTATTATATAAGATGAAGATTTTTATATCTAACGCAATATATATGATATATAAATAAGAAATCAATGATAGTCGGACGGATAACAATACACCTAAAGACCACAATCAAACAAGAACAGGAAATAAGGTGAGTTATTGGTCCTAAGTCCTTCAAGTCTTGTTTATATAAATATATTGATGCCGATATAGTTTAAAAGAAGAGTAATTTAAATACAACTTGAAATTAGTTTAAGAGCAATTTAGTTTAGAAAAAATGCGTTTGATGAATATTTAAAACAGTTTTATTGATAAATAGCTAAAAGTATAGAAAATCCTTTTTGGTTGTAAGTTATAAATCACATATGATTAGTAACTATAATTTGTTGCATTTACTTGTATCCCCCCCCCCTAAAACATGTAAAAACATTTAAAAAGGTTAATTAAGAGGTATGAACTCACCTGAAGCGAGTAAATCAGGTGGAAGTGTCGGTTGAGCGTTTGGAGTCAAGTAAAGACTTGTACACACTTTATGACCCTAGTAACATATGAATGCATATGTTTACAAGTAATTAGTGATTTAAGAACTAATTAAACACATATAGACATACTAATGTGAATAAAAACTTTATGGTTAAGTGCTAGAAGGCTATTGGTTTGCAAGGAAGGAGTTTTAGACCTCACTGTGGAGTTTACTACTAACAAACTCACCTTAGGTGAATTTACGTCTGAGGGACCACCTCCCCCATGAGTTTACGGCGGTAAACTCATGGGAGGATTGTATTGGTGCGTTTTCAAGTCTCTTGTGGCTCTAGAAGTGATTTTAAGGTAATATACAAGGCTATAGGGGTGTTTAAGGTTCCAAAAGTGCACTCCCTTGGAGTTTACGGTCCTAGGACCACTCCTTGGGAGTTTACGGCCGTAAGCCCCATGGCTTAGGCCGTGAACTCTTGTGCACCCTCCAATCTTTGATTTTGAGGTCATTTGTTCACTCCTATGTGTTTCTAGGTGAAGGTATAAGGCTAATTAGGGGTTAAAGCATCATTTTGTATGGTTTAAGGGAGTTTACGTCCTAAGGATATTCTTGGGCCGTAAACTCTCTTTAATGCCTCTAAACACGAGATTAACTGGTTAAAACACTTCTAGGGTATGTTCTAAATTAGCCTCTAAGCCTAAGCAGGGAATTTGGGACCATTTTGGCACATTTTTTGGGGTTTACGGCCCTAGAGTGTTCTTGGGCCGTAAACTCCTTAATCTTGGCCTACTTGGACGATTTTTGTGCTATAATTACATGTCATGGGTTGTAGAATAAGCTAGGGTAAGTGTACTTACAGTTTGGAGCGGAAACTAGCAGATTTCGGGAGGATCGGGCCTTGAAGAGAGAGACTAGAGAGAGAGGGATTTGAGTGGTAAAATTTCTAACTTGGTGACCACTCAACCCTTATATAGGGTTGATTTTTGTGGCCCGGTGGAATTTTACCCGATACCGACGTTAAACGGGGCTTATGGTTGCACCCGATTAAATGGTCGCATTTTAATTCGTTTGCAACTAAATTTTTATTAAAAGGATATTTAGGGTGTTTCCCGCATTCTTAATTTATTCCAATCCTTATTAAGTTATAGCAAAAGTACAAATTTTATTTGTTTGACCCTGAATATTAACGGAAAAGTTAAATAAGGACGAGTTTTATTAACGGAAAACGGTTTGCGGTAACAGAATAATTCCGGGTTGTCACACATGCATGAATTTTTTACGCTGTTTCTTACCATTTTGAACTAGTCTTGAGAGCGACATGCATTGCACATGCATGTCTATCAAGTAAGGATTTTTATGGTATTTTTTAAGGAAAGGAATCCTTCTGGAATGTTTAAGCAAAGGACTTAACGAATTAACTTCTTACCAAGGTAAATAATATTCTTTCAGAAATCATGCCATGACCATGGAGCGCCCACAACATGATGATATCATGCATGTCGTGTGTTTTGTCTTGACATGCCTACGATGTCCAAGAGATCTCCAAGTTGTGGTGACCATTGACTTGGTTGACCGGTGACTTTTGTTGATAGTTGACCGTTTACTTTTGACAAGTTTGACCATGGGTCAAACTTGGAGGTTTTAGGTTGGGTATTAAGGATATATCTTTATTTGGTGTAGTTGGTTTGCAGGATAGCTCAGTGCAAGTAGAAAGAGTGTTGCTTTGCTTCTCTGATTCTGTAATTCAGGTGAATTTCTCACTATGTTGCGTTTGACATTGTGTATCCCTTTCATGATAGGATAGGGTACTATTAGGGTACAAGCAAGAAAATTGACTAGGATAACTACTTGTTATGCATGTGCAGTCTAGGACACTTGGTGTCATGGTATGCTAGAATGGTAGGGTCTTCTTGTTGATTGTATGATATTGTTGGTTGGACTAGTGTAGGACTGTAGCACCTTCGAGGACGAAGTCTAAAAGAAGTGGGGGAGATTTGCAGCACTTGGTTCCTGGTATGTAAAATTTATCTAAGTATTGGTCATTTTTAGCCTTGGACTCGGCGAGTTGTAGGTCCGACTCGCCGAGTAGGGATGGGGCCCGGGGGCACGTTTAAGTTGGCGACTCGGTGAGTCCATATTTTGGACTCGGCAAGTCATCACTGTTTGATGAAACCCTAAATTTCTAGGGTTTTCACCCTATTTAAACCTTCATTTCCGCCCCAAGCTCGCCCCCATTCACCCTTAGAGCTCCCAACATCGTTTATACCCTTATTCCTTGTGAGAATGAAGTGTTTTGGTGTGTTCTTGAAGTTTTTGAGGAGAAAGAAGAGTAGATCAAGAAGAGGAGAAGGAGGCCAAGCATCTTTGTAACATCTCAACGTTTTGCTTGAGGTATAGCTCGTTTCCCCTTTGTTTTCAAGCTTGTAGTCCCTAATAGCTTCATGAAAGTCCTTCTTGAGCCATTCCCCAAGCTTGTTTGTGCTTTGTGGGTTGTAATAAGTTGTTAGCCTTTAGATCTAGGCATGATTTAGTCCCTGGAGCTTGGATCTACTGCCTTTATGGAGTCATATTGCATGAAAGTCCTAGATCTACTCCTTTTGGTGCACTTTGAGCCCTAAAACCTTCATTAGTGATTATCCACACATAAAGTTGGAAACTTTACGTGTAAACCACGCCCTAGGAACCCAGATCTATGAATGGCATGGGCTGGATTCAAGCAAAATTGCGTGTATAGTTTTTGCATGAGGCAGACTCGGCGAGTCGTTCATCTGACTCGGCGAGTCGGGTCGCGAGTTCCGGGTTTTTCCCCTTTTCATGTTTCCGGGTTGGAGTAGTGAGTCATAGGGTATGACTCAGTGGGTTGGAAGCCAGACTCACTCATGAAGTCACTCAGCGAGTCAATGCCATGACTCGGCGAGTTCATGGCAATCTTCTTGTCTCAAGAAAAACTCTTGAGTTGTTCATACAACTCGGTGAGTCACAGCTTAGAGTGTTCTTCGGATGAAGGTGAAATCGGCGAGTTGTTCATACAACTCGGCGAGTAGGATGAAGGACTATTGGAATTGGGTATAAAGAAAGGGACTCGCGTGTCTGGTCAACTGGCAGTTGACTGTGACTTGACTCATGACTTGTTAAGGGTAAATGGACAATTTACCCTGAGGGCGGTTAGCAGTATTTGACTAAGTGTTTGGTAGGAATTACAGTCGGAGGATTTCCGAAGCAGTAGCAGCAGACAGACCATTCCCACACAGATCAGCAGCTACTACGAGGTGAGTTACCTTCCAGTAGCGGTGGGTCTAAGGCCACAATGCCGGCCCACCAGTAGAAGATGTATGATAGATGATTGTCTTTGTGATATCATCTAGGTTTTCTGCTAGCTGATATGTTATATGCTAGGATGATATGTTGTATGTGATAGTAGTAGAGTTCGGTTGTTAGGACCAAAGGGTAGTCAGACACCCCAGATACGTCTGTCTGACAGTATATGATGATATGTTTGCATGCTGGCTTTTTACGTTATATGCGATAGAGGTAGTAGGAGGGGACTAGTCCCCGAGTTCGGTTGCTAGGACCGAAGGGCAGTTCAGGCACCCCAGATATGTCTGATAATATGTTATGTTATGATATATGTGATAGTAGTAGTAGGGGTGAAATAGTCCTTGAGGTTCGGTCGTCAGGACCGAAGGGTAGTCAGCACCCCAGAATGGCTTGACATGGGTAGTCAGCACCCCAGAATGGCTTGACATGGGTAGGTTGGCACGCCAGAATGGTCATACCGGGTAGGTCGGGCACCCCAGAAATGCCTGGCAATATGTATGACATGTGATTGTATGGTATGCGGTATGATGGGGGAACTCACTAAGCTTCGTGCTTACAGTTTTCAGTGTTGGTTTCAGGTACCTCTTCTTCGAAGGGGAAAGAGCTGGCGCGGTAGTAGCCCATCACACACATGCTTCGTATTCCGCATCATGAGATCTTCCTGGGGATTTGTACTCTGTCATTATTATGTTTTGTGTAATGTTTTCCAGACATGCGATATCTTTATAAAATGTTATGATCAGTAAACGTTTTAATTCAAATGTTTTGCTAAGTATATGTTTTCAAAAATGAAATTTTTGGCTCGTATTTTTGGGGTATTACAAGTTGGTATCACAGCCCTGGTTTGAGGGATTCGGACACACCTTCGGGGGTGTTTGAGCTCAAATCGAGGGATTAAAAGATTTTAGAAAGAGAAAATGTTTTCTAAAAGGCTAAGTAAAGGGTTTCAAGAAAGAACAAAGTGTGTGATGTGCGCGACCGGCCAAGCTCAAGTAAGTATTCCCCAATGTACCCATACAAGTTTATATATGTTTATCAGTTTCTGTAGAACAGCATGCTAGAATAGGACTAAGGATCTAGGAGTGATGCCTTATGTGCCTGCTTTATGTGCTTCAGTATATGGAAAAGTTGCATACTAGAATTGAGTAGACAGCAGTAGGGTAGCATGTTTAGGTTATTCATAATAGTACGAGTTTAGCATTGTATGCTAGTTCAGTTTTTCCCTACGAGGATAGAGTTGCTTGAGATTGTTTTCTTTATGTCCAAATGTTGTTTGCTTTGTGCTATGTGGGCTTTGAAGTGATGGGAGTTAGCTGTTAGGTGAATACGTTAAAGTCACATGTGATTAGGGTTGAATAATCTCAGAGTGTTGGATTTGACTCTATTGCGTAGCTCTTGTTTGACTCCTAACCGTTGTAGAGATGAGTCCCTTACTCGAAGGATTATCCGAGCCTTGTCACATGTGATTGTATTCAGGTAATAGTTAATTGGCATCACCAAGAGGCCTTCAACAGCTGAGGATTGGGATGGGTGGAGTCAGAGGTTTCCTAGGGAAAGCCTAGGGTAAGAGTAGCAGTGATCAGCGGTAGTGGAAGCGACCTGGTAGAGTCAAGGCAGTCTTTGGAGAAGGTACGGATAGATGTGCAAGGTAGTATGGGCCCGTACTACTGAAAGTAGAGGATCCGTACCCGAACCGAGGGAGGCCAAGATAAGACCAGGGAACGTGTAGTAGGTGTGATCCCTCCAGAGGTATCAGTATCACTAACAGTTGTTATTTCTTTTGTATTTCAGAATGGTGGTACTACGCCCGAGGCCAGCAGTTGGCAGTACAGGAGAGGGATTGGGTTCGAGACCAGGTTCCGAGCCAGTAGATGAGGGGCTACGCGAGTTCATCGCGTTAGAGATCACCAGAGGCATCCTTGAGTTGACCCCCATAATCTTCGGGTCGATCAAGGAAGGGATATTGGAGATGATGGAGGATCGTCTCCAGGCATTCAGGAGCGACATGGCATCTGGCCAGTCAGGACCCCGCACACTGTCCTTCAAGGACTTTTGGGGCAGTGGTGCGCCGGATTTTCATGGGGCGAAGGACCCCATAGCTGCCAGACGATGTATTGCGGACATTAAGTCGGCACAGACGATTAGCTTCTGCCCTGAGGGGTCGAAGGTGAGATATGTAGCAGGATGTTTACGAGATCGAGCTAGGGATTGGTGGGAGTCCGTGAGCGACTCGTTGGGAGCCTCGGATGTCGAGGCTATGACATGGTCGGACTTTGCGACCGGGTTCAGGGCAGAGTTTGCGCCGGCTGTCGAGCTTCAGCAGCTGGCTAGGGAGTTTTTGGATATGAGGCAGATGACGGAGATCGCCGCTAACTTCCGAGAGAGGGCATTATTAGTGCCCCAGTATGCGGGTGATGAGGACATGAGGAGGACCTGCTACCATGACATGCTCCGAGCTGATATTCGAGAGCATGTCAGTTTTTCAGCTTGCCCTACCTTGGACTCTATGATTTCCAGGGTGAGGGAGAGAGAGAGATAGATCTGGAGCACGTCCGGAAGAGGAAGAAAGAGGAGGGACAGACAGGAGGGGCTTCGGGGAAGAAGTCCAAGGGATAAGATGGTAGGCCGAAAGGCCAGTTAGGACCGAGCCGCTGCAGGAAATGCGGCAGGCCTCATGAGGGGGCATGTAGACTGGGATCGTCGGGCTGCTGTAAGTGCGGCAAGACGGGGCATTCCAGTAGGGATTGTACCACACCTGCACCTATGATACAGACGTCTGAGTTGCTATGTTTTCACTGCAACCAGAGGGGCCAAAAGAAGGCCAATTGCACCGAGTTGACATCACCAGTGCCGGTTAAGGCGCCAGCTCCAGCTACCCTGCGGATTACAAATGGCTGGAAGGGCAAGGCAGAGGCTCCAGTGGTGAGGAGTCGGGCGTTTCAGCTGACTGCAGAAGAGGCACACGCCGCACCCGATGTGGTGACGGGTATGATTCTTTCCCTCTACTTTATTTTATGATGTTATGTTATTGATATGTGCTCTGTGTATATGCATTAGGATCGTTCCATGTGAACGGTATTCCGGTTCAGGTGTTGTTCAGCTCGGGTGCCAGCCGATCATTTATTTCCCTTACGCTTAGCAAGAGGTTTACTGAGTCCTCGGGCATGTTGGATTTCCCTTTAGAGGTAGAGATTGCCGATGATCGATCGGTGCGAGTGTCCGTAGTATTCAGGGATTGTGTCCTAAGGTTATTTGAGGAGCGTTATTTGGTGGATTTGGTTCCCATACCGTTGCGGGGGAACAAGGTGATTATAGGCATGGATTGGTTGAGCCCTAATGGGGCGGTGATAGATTGCGCACAGCAGCTAGTGCAGGTCAGGACCCCAAGCGGGGGAGAGTTGGTGATCCACAGCGTGGACCTATAGTAGCTAGGCACTACCTTCAGCGGGGATGCGCGAGGTATGTCGCGTATGTTATGGATACCCGGGAGACGGGTAAGGCGACGGTGAGCGAGGTTCCAGTGGTGCGAGACTACGCTGATGTGTTCCCGGAAGGAGTTTCCTGGAATACCTCCGGAGCGTCAGGTAGAGTTCAGGATCGACCTAGTTCCTGGTGCGGCTCTGTTAGCCAAGGCACCCTATCGGTTGGCTCCTTCCGAGATGCAGGAGTTGTCTACTCAACTGCAGGAGCTGCTAGACAAGGGATTTATTCGTCCGAGCAGTTCACCTTGGGGAGCCCCGATCCTGTTTGTAAAGAAGAAGGATGGGTCGCACCGGATGTGTATAGATTACCGGGAGCTGAATAAGGTAACGGTGAAGAACCGTTACCCACTCCCGAGGATTGATGACCTCTTTGATCAGTTGCAAGGAGCATCTTGGTTCTCCAAGATCGATTTGCGTTCAGGCTATCATCAGATGAGGGTTAGAGAGGAGGATATATAGAAGACCGCGTTTCGGACGCGTTATGGCCATTATGAGTTCGTGGTGATGCCGTTTGGGCTCACCAATGCTCCTGCCGCGTTCATGGACCTCATGAACCACGTGTGTAGACCGATGTTGGATCGGTCTGTGATAGTTTTCATTGATGACATCTTGGTTTATTCCAAGACTCAGGAGGAGAATGAGGAGCATCTGAGAGAGGTTTTGGAGACCCTGAGGAGGGAGAGCTTGTACGCCAAGTTCTCCAAATGTGAGTTTTGGTTGCGCGAGGTGCAGTTTCTTGGGTACCTCATCAACCAGAACGGGATTTCAGTTGTAAGTCCCTAATCTGCCCGTATATCAATCAGATCCGCTTGATGGTGCGGAATCTCAATCAAACAGATGATGTCAGATCAAATAGAAGAGAAAGAGAAGAAGAATATGATGAATCTTGAATGTATTGATAATATGAATTAAGTTCCTCACACAAGATTCACACACACAAACGTTCCTTTCTCTCTCTGTGGCCGTCAACTCTCTAGGGTTCATCAATCACTACTCCTCACCCTAACACCTCTATTTATACTTGAATATGGTCCGGACAAAACAAATGGGCCGTAAATGAGTTTACGGTCGTAAGGTGTTTACGGCCGTAAACTCAGCCGTAAACTAGGCCATAAATTCATAAAATATTACAGAAAAAATACAATTCCCAGAAAAGTAAAGTATAAACCATATTTTGACCCAACAATCTCCCCCTTGGTTTATAGCTTTCTTTTCTTAAAGACCCAACAAGCTCCCCCTAAAAAGTAGCTGGCTCTTCTTGTCAATCTTCAATGAGAGCTTGGCTTCAGCTTTAGCCTTCGATTTATTCACAGCATCAGGATGAACATATGAATCTTCAATGAATGACTTCATCTTGAGAACTTGAGGTTTTCTTCATAATTTGGCATTGAACGCACATTGGGTGAGAAGGCATGACGTACTGATTCTTGAAAGATGATGCATTCAGCTTGAGAATCTTCAAAGAGAACATTAGAGAGAACATCAGAGAGAACAAATCTTCTGGATCACTTCAGCAGGTTCATAGATAGCAGCAGACTGATTGAGGAGGCTTCAATGCAATCCGTCACATAATCTTCAATTTCTGTTTCACCTTGCTTCTGGGGTTGAAAGATTGAATTTGAAAGAATAATCTTCATTTCTTGCTCCTTCGAATGAGAATTCTTCGATGCTCACGGACGAGGCTTTGGCTCAGAAATCTTCAACACAAACTCCATAAGTCTTATCTAATACCTGAAAACACTTTTCAAGACAAAACAAACTAAAAGAAAAATTAGCACACAAATTAAAACAGAAACAAAAATATTTTTGGATTTTTTTTATTTTTCTGAATAAGAAATAAAACAGAAATAACACTATTTTAGACATTTAATTTTTTTGATTTTTCTTTGATCATTGAATTTTTTCTGATTTTTCTTTTATTTTTAATTTTTAATTCTCCCCTAATATTAAAATTAGAAGAAACTATGACAAATTTAACAAAAATAAAAATGATATCTAACTTTAATAGTGATTTGGGATCAAAGTTTTTAGACATCCTTTATCCACTTGTCGGTACCTTCTATCTTCACGTCTTTGACTCGTCGATCGCCGGTATTGTGGTCCACTTAAACACAAAAAATTGTGACTGATTTAGGACATATTATTTGATACAAGACAAGGTGAATTTAAGTTCCTAAAAAATATATTTGATCCTAATTCCTTAAATACTATATCTTAAGGACCATTCATCTGACGACGACCAGGGATATTGTTGTCCACCTAAATTGAGCAGTGAGATCTACAGACAATCTGTATGAGTTCAATTTTTAAGTGTACTGGAACGTGTTTCCCGCTTCCTGATATGCCCCAGCCATCAAGAACTTCCAGAGTACTCCTTACACCGGGTGAGCAGACAACCATTCAGAGAGAAGATAGATTCAGAATTTAATAACTTATCACTTTAGAGGGGTTGAGAAGTAGAAAGTTGCATATGCTGTGTACCAGGTCGGATTTGAGGTCACACAAAGGACATAGCATATGGCTAACAGATAGGAAGTATTTCACATATATAACCTGCAGAGAAATAGAGTTGCATATGTTGTGTACCAGGTCGGATTTGAAGTCACGCAAAGGAGACAACATATGACTAACAGACGGAGAAAGAGAATGATATTCTACAGACCTAATTTATCGGAATTTACCAGTCGCCCCATCCAACCGGAATTAAGGACAAAATCCGCACATCGAGGAAAAGTTAAACCACGGTTCCAAGTACGGGTTCAATTAATGTGACAAGTAGATTCCCATATATATCTCCCTTCTCAACCTATCCGAGCATCGTATTGTCAGGCTGAACGTATCTAACTAGGTAAAAATTTGTCAAGTCTATAAATTTCCTAAGTTCAACTATGCCTAGTCATGTCCATTTTAAAATTTTTCATGCCTACCGACGCATCAAGTCAGAGCATAGACCCTTCAACTTTGGGTACGTTACGCAGACTCAGGTTGCCTATTATCACTTGATAATATCACTTCCCAAAACATCTCCCTCAAGCACATTTCATAACCAAAATATTTTTTTTTGATTTTTGATTTTCTAATGTTTTTGGATTTTTTGAAAATTTCCTAAATTTTGTTTTGTTTTTATTTCTCCCCCTAAATTTGTGCATAGGAGAGAAACAAAAATAAATGCGCAAATTTAAACTATCCTAAAACAAAAATTAATCTTTAAAGCAAATCAGCTTAAGAAAAACTCTATAGTATAGAGAAGAAAACGCAAATCGTAAGTCACCGGTTGAATTTGCATCCAAAAGGTCTGAGAACAACACACATAATCTCAGAACAGATCCGAAAATTCTTCATATCATTAAGCACTAACCCCATTTGTGATCTCTTCCTTTCTTCCTTTCCTGCAAAAGGACACATACTCTCAAGTAAAGGTCAAAATGTTGCACAGTTGAGAGATGCCTCCTATCATGTGCCTGGAACTGCCACTATCAACAAACCGAAGTCTGATGATATGCCTCCATAGCTGCTCTGACACAGAGCAAGATCAGTTGGTCTTTGGAACCCAATCCATTTTAAAACTAGGTTGACCTTTGTCATCAACACACGGTACTTTCTCCTATAACATATCCTGCTTATCACAAACAGAAGACGATGAAATATTAGAATCATTAGAAGATTTGGGAGTTTTCACCTTTGGTACCCATCTATATTCGGGTTTAACCCATTTCTTTTTTGATTTGATGGGTGCCTTGGCACTTCATTTGGAACTTGAAGCCGGCTGCCGAGATGACTTTGACCTAACCGGTCTTTGTTTCACTAGAGCATCTCGTGGATTGGGCTTCGTGGCCGGCACTCCCTTCTTGCCTTTGGGATTCAGATTCTTGGCCTTCTGGGATTGATTCTTAGCCTTCTGCACATTCCAGTCACCATTGTCTGAACATGACATGGAAGGATTTCTTTTGAAGTATCTCCCACTTGGCGCGTTTTGCCATCCTTGTGCGTAATAGGGAACGTATGCGCGATTTGGACAATTTCGGGCAATGTGACCAGGTGTTCCACAGTGAAAACATGTCTTTTTCGTTACTGTGAAGTTATTTATTCCTGCCCCTTGTGGCGTTTCCTTGCCTTGACTCTTATTGTTCCCACATGCACAATTACAACAGGCACTCTGTTGCGTTGGAATTGGAGGCTTGAATTTCTCAACGGCAGGTTTGTTAGGAGTAATAGAATTCGAAGCAACATATTCTGAGTTCAAGGTGTCATTGGTTTGTTCAGTAGTGCTCTCCTTGTTCTCATCTTCTGCTACTTTACCTGCACATGAAGTAGAAACATTAGTATTTTCAACATTAATAACTACTCCTGACACAAATCCAGCTAGTTTTCCATATCGAAGATGTGGCTTCCTGTCAGTTTCTTCCTGTGTCATAGGGATGGATGTGTAGTTATGATTATAAGGAGGAGGTACACTCTTATACCCTAGACCCTTGTCTTGATTTTCTTTGAATTTTAATTGGGTTTCATATAAGGAATCGACTGTCTGACTTGACGCAGTATAATTTTTGAAACTGACATCCGTTTTTCCACACTTAATTTTTAAAGCGTCAAGTTCTTCAGTTACAACAGCAAGTTGTCTCTTAATATAGTCATAATTTTCACACTTGTTGCTATACTCTTCCTGAAGTTTCCTAAAGTCCTTGGTTTTTGCTTCTAACTCAGCCTTCAGGGGTTTCTGTCGTTTCCTGAGTTGATATCGTTCATATCTCAGGTCCTCAACTTCTCTTTTTAATAAATCAATTTGTTCCCGAAGAAATTTAATCGTATCTTCACTAGATAGTGTACATGAAACTTCACATGATTGAGAACATGAAACTTCATTGACCGGAAGGTTTACAGAACTCATTGTATTTCCACACTTCAGAGCATCAAGTTCTTCAATTACATCAACAAGACTAAGATGATTGAGATCTTTTGTCTTCTTGATGATAGCCACGTTCATATCCCATGATTTCGGAAGTGAATTTAGCAGCTTTTTGTTTATCTCGGACTTAGTCAAGAAGATCCCAGCTATATTCATCTCAGTAGTGAGTGTAGTAAATCGCTGCAACTGAGTTTCGAGGGTTTCTCCAAAGATATAATCGAACATGTTGAAGTTTTGTCTTAACATATCCTGATGACTCTCTTTCATGTTTTCAACTCCCTCGTAGACCTTAAAATCAATTAAAAAGCACAACTAAAAACCAAAATAAAACATAAAAGTCAAACCCTTTGATTGTAAACCTCAAAAGTCAACCTTAAAAGTCAAATATAAAAAGTCAAATTTAAAAGTCAAATTAAAAAAGTTAAACTCAAAAGTCAAACTTAAAAGTCAAATTTAAAAAGTTAAACTCAAAAGTCAAACCGAAAAGCTAAATTTGAAAATTTAAAAGTTAAACGAAAAAGTCAAATTTTAAAGTCAAAGATCAAACTTGGAAGTCAAAGTCAAATTTTAAGGTCAAAAGTTAAAAAAACAAAAGAACAAAAAAATTTTAATATAATTTTATTTATTAATTTTAATTTAATTAATTTTTATTTATTTATTATTATTATTTTTAGTATTTTGGATGAAAAAAAAATAGAATTAAAAGGAATTGAATTTTGGGCTGAAAGTGTAAAAAATATGAAACTTCAAGCGAAAAAGACGGTTTATAGATTAACTTTCGAAGGGAAAACACGAGAAAGGTGTTAGCCGAGTTGGTTATGTCGCAGACTTATAACCTGGAGGTCTCGGGTTCGAGACCTGGCACCCTCTAAATTGCGTTTAGTTATTTTTAAATGCGAAGCGAGGCTGCTGCTTGCGAGGTCTCCTTCTGGCCGCGAACCGAAGACCTTGATGCGAGGCCGTGAACCTCGGGCCGCAAGCTCCGGACCGTATACTCCGATTCCTGCTGTAAGCTCCTCGGAAACCCTAAGTGCCGCCGCCACCCCCTCGCTGGTTACGACTAAAAACACTGTTTTTTGCCCTTTTTTACTCCAAAACTCGATCAAAAACCCTGTTTTATGAAAAACACGAAGAACAAACCCCCCTTATTTTTCAGATATCTATCCAAAAACGTAAGAATATTTCGAAAATAAGATCAAATAATGCTCCAAATCTAAAAAAAATTGACTAATTCAACTTGGCTCTGATACCAATTGTAAGTCCCTAATCTGCACGTATATCAACCAGATCCGTTTGATGGTGCGGAATCTCAATCAATCACTACTCCTTACCCTAACACCTCTATTTATACTTGAATATGGGCCGAACAAAACAAATGGGCCGTAAATGAGTTTACGGCCGTAAGGTGTTTACGGCCGTAAACTCAGCCGTAAACTAGGCCATAAATTCATAAAATATTACAGAAAAAATACAATTCCCAGAAAAGTAAAGTATAAACCATATTTTGACCCAACATCAGTAGACCCGGCCAAGGTGGAGGCCATGATGAGGTGGGAGGTTCCGAAGTCTCCATCTGAGATTCGGAGTTTCCTAGGATTAGCAGGCTACTATCGAAGGTTCATTCAGGATTTCTCCAAGATAGTCGTACCCCTGACACGATTGACTAGGAAATTCGTGGTCTTTCGATGGGGGCCTGAGCAGCAGGCAACGTTTGAAACTCTGAGGCAGAGATTGTGCAAGGAGCCAATCTTAGCCCTGCCCGAGGGAGTGGAGGATTTTGTGGTATATTGTGTTGCGTCGATCTTAGGCTTAGGCGCAGTGTTGATGCAGAGGTGGCATGTCATTGCTTATGCCTTGAGGCAGTTGAAGCCTCATGAGGCGAACTACCCGATGCACGATTTAGAGATGGGGGAGGTGGTCTTCACCCTAAAGATATGGGGCATTACCTCTACGGGGTTCATTGTACCATTTACACGGACCACAAGAGTTTGAGGTACCTCATGGATCAGCCGAATCTGAACATGAGGCAGCGTCAGTGGTTGGACGTGGTGAAGGATTATGATTGCGAGATCCTTTACCACCCGGGGAAGGCCAACGTGGTGGCCGATGCGCTTAGCCGCAAGGCGGCACCGATCAAGGATGTTTGCATGAGGATGACTATAGTGACTCCCCTGTTGGAGCAGATTTGGGAGGCTCAACAGGAGGCTATGAAGGAGCAGCATCGGAAGAGTGAGCGAATAGTGGGACAAGTCACCTCCTTTGATTATGATAGCCGGGGGTTATTGACACTACACCGTAGGGTGTGGGTGCCGTATCATGGAGGCGTGCGCCAGATCTTGATGGAGGAGGCGCACAAATCCCGAATCTCTATTCATCCAGGGGCGACGAAGATGTATCGGGATCTTCGCCTAGACTATTGGTGGCCCTGCATGAAGCGGGATGTGGCGTGGTACGTCGAGCGGTGTTTGACCTGCAGGAAGGTCAAGGCCAACCATCAGAGACCGCACGGAAAGATGCAGCCGTTGGATATCCCGTTGTGGAAATGGGAGGATATTACGATGGATTTTATCACTAAGCTTCCACGAATGGCGCAAAGAGTTGATTCGATTTGGGTCATCGTGGATCGGTTGACCAAGAGCGCCCATTTTATTCTGATTCAGGAGAGTATCTCGGTCGAAAAGTTGGCCGATATCTATACCAGGGAGATAGTGGCGTGGCACGGGGTGCCAGTGTCAGTGATATCAGATCGATATGTGCGGTTCACTTCCAGGTTTTGGAAGAGGTTTCATGATGAGTTGGGCACTCATCTGCATTTTAGCACCGCCTTTCACCTACAGACGGATGGTCAGAGTGAGCGGACCATCCAGACTTTGGAGGATATGTTGCGGGCATGCGTGTTAGATTTCGGTGGTAGTTGGGACACCTATCTTCGCTTGGCTGAGTTCTCGTACAACAACAGCTACAACGCGAGTATTGACCGTCCCCCATTTGATATGTTGTACGGTTGGAGGTGCAGGACCCCGATATGCTCGGGTGAAGTGGGCCAGAGGGTCATGGGGAGCACCGAGGTGGCGCTCAAGACGACCGAGAGAATCCAGCAGGTTCGGAGCAGGCTTCAGACTGCGCAGAGTCGGTAGAAAAGTTATGCCGACAAGCATAGCCAGATCCACAGCACCTATCATGTCTCCCAGCTGCGGAATTGTCTCGCGGATGATTCAACGGTGGTGCCATTAGATGATATACAGGTTGATGACAGCCTGAATTACATTGAGCGCCCAGTCGCAATCCTCGATCGGAAGTCGAAGGATCTAAGGAACAAGAGGGTGGAGCTAGTGAAAGTGCAATGGCAGGACCGCAAGGGTTCACAATGGACTTGGGAGCCGGTGGAAGAAATGATGGAGCATTACCCTGAGCTGTTTCAGGATCGAGCGGCAGACTTCGAGGACGAAGTCTAAAAGAAGTGGGGGAGATTTGTAGCACCTGGTTCCTGGTATGTAAAATTTATCTAAGTATTGGTCATTTTTAGCCTTGGACTCGGCGAGTTGTAGGTCCGACTCGCCGAGTAGGGATGGGGCCCGGGGGCACGTTTAAGTTGGCGACTCGGTGAGTCCATATTTTGGACTCGGCAGGTCATCACTGTTTGATGAAACCCTAAATTTCAAGGGTTTTCACCCTATTTAAACCTTCATTTCCGCCCCAAGCTCGCCCCCATTCACCCTTAGAGCTCCCAACATCATTTATACCCTTATTCCTTGTGAGAATGAAGTGTTTTGGTGTGTTCTTGAAGTTTTTGAGGAGAAAGAAGAGTAGATCAAGAAGAGGAGAAGGAGGCCAAGCATCTTTGTAACATCTCAACGCTTTTCTTGAGGTATAGCTCGTTTCCCCTCTGTTTTCAAGCTTGTAGTCCCTAATAGCTTCATGAAAGTACTTCTTGAGCCATTCCCCAAGCTTGTTTATGCTTTGTGGGTTGTAATAAGTTGTTAGCCTTTAGATCTAGGCATGATTTAGTCCCTAGAGCTTGGATCTACTACCTTTATGGAGTCGTATTGCATAAAAGTCCTAGATCTACCCCTTTTGGTGCACTTTGAGCCTTAAAACCTTCATTGGTGATTATCTACACATAAAGTTGGAAACTTTACGTGAAAACCGGGCCCTAGGAACCCAGATCTATGAATGGCATGGGATGGATTCAACCAAAATCGTGTGTATAGTTTTTGCATGAGGCAGACTCGGCGAGTCGGGTCGTGAGTCCCGGGTTTTTCCCCTTTTCATGTTTGCGGGTTGGAGTAGTGAGTCATAGGGTATGACTCAGTGGGTTAGAAGCCAGACTCACTCATGAAGTCACTCGGCGAGTCAATGCCATGACTCGGTGAGTTCATGGCAATCTTCTTGTCTCAAGAACAACTCGGCGAGTTGTTCATACAAGTCGGCGAGCCACAGCTTAGAGTGTTCTTCGGATGAAGGTGAACTCGGCGAGTTGTTCGTACAATTCGGCGAGTAGGATGAAGGACTATTGGACTTGGGTATAGAGAAAGGGACTCGGTGAGTTGGCAAGCCAACTCAGCTAGTCTGGTCAACTGGCAGTTGACTGTGACTTGACTCATGACTTGTTAAGGGTAAATGGAAAATTTACCCTGAGGGCGGTTAGCAGTATTTGACTAAGTGTTTGGTAGGAATTACAGCCGGAGGATTTCCGAAGCAGCAGCAGCAGACAGACCATTCCCACACAGATCAGCAGCTACTACAAGGTGAGTTACCTTCCAGTAGTGGTGGGTCTAAGGCCACAATGCCTGCCCACCAGTAGGAGATGTATGATAGATGATTGTCTTTGTGATATCATCTAGGTTTGCTACTACCTGATATGTTATATGCTAGCATGATATTTTGTATGTGATAGTAGTAGAGTTCGGTTGTTAGGACCGAAGGGTAGTCAGACACCCCAGATACGTCTGACAGTATATGATGATATGTTTTCATGCTGGATTTTTACGTTATATGCGATAGAGGTAGTAGGAGGGGACTAGTCCCTGAGTTCGGTTGCTAGGACCGAAGGGTAGTTCAAGCACCCCAGATATGTCTGATAATATGTTATGTTATGATATATGTGATAGTAGTAGTAGGGGGTGAAATAGTTCGTGAGGTTCGGTCGTCAGGACCGAAGGGTAGTCAGCACCCCAGAATGGCTTGACACGGGTAGGTCGGCATCCCAGAATGGTCGTACCGGGTAGGTCGGGCACCCCAGAAATGTCTCGCAATATGTATGATATGTGATTGTATGGTATGCGGTATGATGAGGGATCTCACTAAGCTTCGTGCTTACAGTTTTCAATGTTGGTTTCAGGTACCTCTTCTTTGAAGGGGAAAGAGCTGGCGCGATAGTGGCCCATCACACACATGCTCCGTATTCCGCATCATGAGATCTTCCTGGGGATTTGTACTCTGTCATTATTATGTTTTATGAAATGTTTTCCAGACATGCGATATCTTTATAAAATGTTATGATCAGTAAACGTTTTAATTCGAATGTTTTGCTAAATATATGTTTTCAAAAATGAAATTTTTGGCTCCTTTTTTTTGGTGTTACAAGTACATTTAATGTCATTGTATGCTAGACTGGGAGGGTCATGCATGTGGACTAGATGGTATTATTAGGTATCATGGTTGGTTAGAGTAATATTCGTAATGGTTGTAGTTGGTTAAGTTGGATAGCCTGAGAACTCTTGGTATTAAGCCTTATTGCATGGTTCTTGTTTGATTGATTGCTTTCGTGAAGACCACCTACTCGAATGTTTAGTTGATCTCTGACAACAAATGAATTTCTGTATGTTATGTGTGACATCCACAATTTCATGGCCAGAAAAGACCGGTTTATTTATGCTTATTAAAAATAAGAGTATTCTTTTTAAAGAATAATAATGCGGAATTTGTTCCCAAAAACATGATAACATAATTATCAAAGCATTTCCAAAGAAATGTACTTTATTTATATTAAAAACTTGGGATGTTATCGTCAATACATTATATAAGCATGAATGAAAGATTACATGCATTACAACAATACATGAACCTATTGGCCTACATTCTATTATCTTCTCATCTAAATCATCTCAATACACATGTGCTTTCGCACCGTTACATATAATACTGAAAAATGAGTGGGATAGAATTGGGAAAGTCTGGTAAGCATATAGGGTTTCAACCCACAATAATTAAAAATTTTAATTCAATTCTTCTCGTCAAATATTTCAACCTGATTACCCATTCCCGTTATCCTCACATTATGACCCTAAATAATAGTCTCAAGGGTCCTAACCTACGGGCTTTGCCACGTGTCGCTACATCACTCATTCACATATACCTCTTCTAGAAAGCGCCATGTGTCAAAATCTCTTCGGTCCATGTCGGAACACCTCAGAAGAAAGTGGTTGCCCTGACATCGCCGCGTGGCACTCTCTCGTGGAGCCACATCATCATTGCCCGTAGCGCACTTCGCACACACGATTTTCTAGATTTTCAAAATCGCATAACATCTTCATACGATCTTTTTTTATGCTCTTTATATCCCGAAAAGATTTCCATGAGATCTACAACTTTCCTTTAGGCCCCAACAGCTAGTTATTACTCTATCAAAAATTTATATTTTTGATAGGCTTAAACTGTTAGAAATCATTGCAGAAAGTATAAATCTTACATATAGACTCCATTCTCGATCATCTTTTTATCGATGAGTTCATATTCATGAGATATTCAATTCTCATTTATATTGTTTTGAATAACAATCAACCGATTAGAATTTCCATTTATGTACCCGTACTGCTACACTGAAACTTTGAAAAATCATAACTTACTCTTACGAAGTTAGATTTGGACGTTCTCTACATGAACACTCTCGATTTAATGACTACTATGACTTTCGCTTACATAAGTATGGCTAAAAATTAATTTATCCAAATTTCGCTTACATAAGTATGACTAAAAATTAATTTATCAAAATTTCACTTTTTACGATATGCAGAGTCGTGCCAGTTTAATAATGAAACTTCGATGAAGCATAGCTTGTTCATATGAAGTCAGATTTCAGCAATCCTTATATCTTCGGAATCCCCATCTCGACTACTTCATCACTCATAAAGGATATTCATCCTAATTATTACTCTATTTTGATGCATATTTTATTCCTATTTTTATTGTATCACTATAAGTACGTATATGACATATAAATGCACAAAACACACATAATAATCGATAATCCCTTTTTTAATCCATATAAAGGTTACCATTGTTGACCCTAACTATTACATCATATTATGAATGCCTAGCGAGAAATGTGGGAGTTACAATTCTCTCCTCCCAAATAGATATGCATAGCGACTCATCATGTTGTCCTATGTCTCCTAGGTGAGGTTTGGCCCAGACGTATGTTACCATCGCACTAATACTAGTTTGACCATGTTACGTCATAACTCATTCGTCTTACTGTCGACAATCTCTTTATGCTCTTCAATCACCCTCTTATTATCAACGATTCTTAACTCCGTAAGTGGAATTATATGTGAAACTTCTCCCGAGAACTTCCTCAAATAACACACATGGAAAGTGTTATGAATACCATCCAGTTCTTCTAGAAATTCTAGTTTGTAAGCTTGGTTCCCAACTATATGAAGAACCTTGAATGGTGCAATAAATCTTGGACCCATCTTCCATTTCTTTCCAAATCTGATAAGTCCCTTCCATGGAGAGACTTTGAGCAACACCAAATCTCCAACTTCAAAAGTCATTAGTTATCTCTTTTTGTCAGCGTAGCTCTTTTTTTTTTACTCTGAGTTGCTAACATCCTTTCTCTAATCACCTTTAGCTTCTCAACAGTGTGATGGACTATCTCCGGCCCCATCAACTATTTTTCTCCAGCTTCAAGCTAACAAGATGGTTTACAACACTTCTGTATGTACAAGGCCTTATAAGGTTCCATCTTAATGCACGAATAGTAACTATTATTATAGGAAACCTCTGCTAGGGATAGATGCTTATCCCAATTACCTTGAAATCCCAGGGTACATGCTCTCAACATATCTTCCAAGGTTTTAATTGTCCTTTCACTCTAACCATTAGTCTATGGATGGTAGGCTACACTTACACCAACTTTGTACCCATCTATTCCTATCCAAAATATCGAAGTAAAACAACTGTGATGATCTAAAATGATTGTTAATGGAACACCGTGAAGTCTTACTATCTCATTCACATAAACAATTGCAAGCTTATCCATAGACCATTTCTCATTGGCTGCTATGAAATGTGAAATCTTCGTTAATTGATCTATGATTACCCAAATCATATCATGACCTCCTTTTGTTCTAGGAAATTTGGTTACAAAATCCATGGTAATATCCTCCCACTTACCTATGGGTACACGTAAAGGTTCTAAATTCTTGTATGGATTCTGATGTTGTGCCTTAACTCTCACGCAGGCCACACACTAAGCCACATACTTTGTAATGTCTAGCTTCATCGCCGGCCACCAGTAGTAAGATTTTAGATCCATATACATCTTGGTACTACCGGGATGAATGGAGTACATGGTTTTGTGAGTTTCTTCCATGAGTAGATCTCTTATACCTCCCATATTGGGAACCCAAATTCTGTTTTAAAATACCTTAAGTTCTTGGTTGTTTGTACCAAATACTAAAGTTTTGCCTAAATGTTCTTCCTTTCGGTTACATTCTTGCAAAGCTTCCTCCTGAGCCTTCATAATATTTTCCATAATTTTCGAGTCAATCTCAATTTTCAACGCCCTTGGCCTTCTCCTTTCCAAGTTCATTTTCGTACTCAAAGCATCTCCTATGACATTAGCTTTACTGGGGTGATAAAGGATCATGCAGTCATAATCCTTGAGTAATTCTAGCCAACATCTTTCTCTCATTCAACTCCTTCTAATTAAATGGATACTGGAGACTCTTATGATTAGTGATGAGTTAGCATTTCTTCCTATAAATATAATTTCTCCATATCTTTAACGCAAACCCACCACTTCCAACTCCAGATCGTGAGTGAGATAGTTCTTCTCATGTTGTTTTAATTTTTGGGATCCATATGCGATTACTTTATCTCTCTAGGTCCGAACACATTCTAACCCAACTCCAGATGCATCACTATAAACTACAAAGTCTTCAACTCCGTCGGGTAAAGAGAGAATCGATGCTTCACACAATTTCTTCTTTAACTTCTCAAAAGCTTCTTCATGTTTCTTAGTCCATCCATAAGTAGCTCATTTATGGGTCAAAGTTGTTAACAAAGTAGCTATAGAGGAAAAAAGTTGTGGATAAACCTTCTACAATATCCAGGTAATCCTAGAAAGCTACAAATCTCTGTGGGGATTTTTGGTTGTTCCAACTTCATTACTACTTCCATTTTTGCTGGGTCAGCCATTATTCATTCTTGGTTAACCACATGACCCAAGAATTGCACCTATCAGATTCAAAACGACACAACCAAAAACAGGTAGTTCCCATATCTTGTTCGGAAAGTTGTCTTTTCGATGTCTTGCTCTCTCACATTCAACTAATGATATCCTGACCTAAGATCAATCTTCAAAAAAATAGCTTGCAACCTACAACTGATCGAAAAACAAAAACAATGTTTGATGTTTTAAATAATTACAATGATAAAAATTAAAATATTAAGCAAATAAGCTTTTTAAGATTAATTAATTATAAGAACAACTATAAATATCATTAAACCATATATTATATTTAATTTTATTCATGAATAGTCCACAGGTAGAGACCATTGAGACAATTTGGATTATAGAATTTTAAAAGATGTATGAATTATCAGATAATTCAAAACAAATAATACTTATACCAACTTATTATAAGATTTATTATATAAGAGATAACAACTACGTTATTGATATATTTAAAAAAATTCTTATATTTGTAAAGATTTCAAAAATATTATTTTATTATGTACAACCAACGGGTATTCTTCTAGTATTCATCTTTATATCTTTATTTTTATCTATATATACTTATAAATGAAACATGCTTCCTTTCACCACATTCATTTGAAACACGCCCATTCATTTTTCGTTTCACCACATTTGATTGAAACTCCCATGACTTTTCAATTTCTTTCTAATAATAATTATAATTTAGTTAAATAGTTTAAATAAATATCAAACCTAAAATATAATATTATATAAACTAAATTTCAATATTAAAATAATAATTATACTTCTACTTTTAAAGTTATTTTTTAACTTTTAACATATTATACTTAATTTATTAGTTTTAGTATATTGTTGGATGTAAACGATTATCATTTTAAAGATATAATTTTGGAATAATTTGTATAAAATACTTAAACTATTAATATAAACATAACATCAAAGAGTTAACTTAAATATAAATTTTTAGTTTAACTTAAACAACCAACATAATATTTTCTAAATAGGTAAAACTGATAAATTATAGTGTCTTTCTAATAATCAATATAAGTTGGTTAATAAAGTTATATAAATATCAAACATAAAGTGTAATCATAAATAAACTAAATTTCAATTTTAAAATGACATCTTTACTTCTACTTATAAAGTTATGTGTTCAACTTTTAACATATTATACTTAATTTTTTAGATTTAATATGTTGTTATATGTAAACTATTATCAGTTTAAAGCTATAATTTTGGAGCATTTCAACAAAATACATAGATTGTTAACTTACATATAACATTACAATGTTAAGTTAAATATAAATTTCAATTCCATCTAAAAAACCAAAGAATATTTTGTAGATAGTTAAAAGTGATGAATTGTATTGAAATTTTAATGTAAATCAGATTAGATTCATGTTATCGATCATATGTTATAAAAGGTGATGTATATATAATATATAAATCGCTATTGTATATATTTTTGTATGTTCGTGTTGCTTTAAAGCAATAATTAATTAAAACCACGAATATGTCAAATTATACATATTATCAATGTGAGCCTCTTTTAAAATAAATTGTTTATCTTATCACTTTATATTTTAATATATGTTTACCAATTTAATTATAATAATAAGTGTTTTTTAAAAGTTTCTTTTACTTATAATAATAATAAGTGGTTTTAAATTGAATGAACAATAATTATAAATAATAAAATCAAATTATAAAAATCATGGTTATGTCATATTATCCATGCAAGTCTATTTTGAAATGCAAATTATATATATTATCAGTTTATATGTTTCGCATTAGTAATAATATTAAGTGTTTCAAATAAGTATTCTTTAACTTATTATTAATAATAACTAGTTTAAAATTATTGAATAATAATATTAAATGATAATAACATCAAATTATAAATTATATTTAGCTACAAATAAATAGTATTTTAAATGAACATCATTATTGAAATTAGAAAATGATCGCATAAGTAAAATATAATTAATCAATCAAAATAACTGTTAAAAATAATACTAAATAGATAATTATATTTAATTCTATTAATGAGGAAGGTGTGTTGATGTCAATGAATATTATTATTCAAAATCATCGAGATTATATATATATAGTAACATCTGGATTTCCAGGTATTATATTTTATCATTTATTTTTGGAGTTAAGAGAGGGACTCAACGATTTGACGCCTAGACTCGACGAGTAGGATCGCATATTGTTGAATGATAAATGAGGGGACTCGACGAGTCAGTAAGGGTGGACTCGACGAGTCTGTGCTAATGACTGGAACCCTAAATCCCCGGGCCTAAGCCCTATTTAAAGGACTTTATAGCCTCCATTTGCGGTTACCAGTCCAGAGAGAGATAACCTAACGATTTTGAGCGAGTTGTGAGAGATTTTGAGCTTCTTTATTCGCTTTTCGTGTGATTTAGCCAAAGAGGAAGAGTTTCCAGCAAGAAGGGGGCAAGAGGACTTCATTCCAGGAGGTTTTCAGCTTGGATCTTCATTTCAAAGTAGCTATTCGACCTTATTCTTCTTTTTTGCTTAGGAGCATTGAATTTAGGGTTTTCTATATCTTTTATGGCTTGAGTGGTTGAGATTTGGTGTCCCATTAAGTACTAAATTCTGGATCCGGACCTTTTGTGGTCCAAGGAGCTTGAACCACCTTGCTTTTTGTGGTTCTATGGAGGAAAGGGACATAGGTTGCCATGTTAGAATAGATTTCACCAAAATAAGCCTAGAGTGCCTTGCATGTGTACCAAGATTCGACCTTTACGTGGTTATTGACTATAGGGAAGTCATATCTATAGATTAGGGAAGCAGATCTGACCTCAGAAGGTCAGATGGGTGTTGTCATGGGAGCAACTCGCCGAATTCATGAGTGGACTTGACGAATCGAGACGGAGTTGCCCCGCGATTCGTTACTGAATAACTTGGTGAGTGGAGAGGGGACTCATCGTGCCAAGTGAGGATTGGAAGGATTTAAAGGACTAGGATGGACTCGCTGAGTCGTCCGAGTGCACTTAACGAGTCTGGTCAAAGTTTGACCATTGACTTTGTTGACTTTAGGGTTTAGTCAATGTTTGGACTTATGAGCCATTAGAGGGTTAGAATGGCCTTTTACCCTTCTTAGAGAACCTATAGAGAAGGGTTAGCCTAACCTTTAGAAGTTGTATTAATTAGAGTAATTATTATGTGATTAGGCGGAGGCTAGTGCAGAATTTCAAAGTTCGAGGTTTACCGAGTTATCCGAGTTGAGTCTTCTCACTATAATTTACCTTGAGTGGTAATTAGAGCTATGTGATTGAGTATCTTGCATGCTATTTGGGTGATGTTTTGCACAACATTATTTCTATGTGATTTATGTTGTGTGTATATCAGAGTTTACAAAGTTAGGACCGGAAGGTCCACAGAGTTAAGACTAGAGGGTCCACAGAGTTAGAACCAGAGGGCTCATGGAGTTAGCCTCGAGTGGCTATTATGTGTTAATGTGGTATTTTGGGGAACTCACTAAGCATTTATGCTTACAGTGTTTTGTGTTATGTGTTTCATGTACTAGTGAGGATCACAGGAAGGCGCCGACATGATTAGTACATACTCTTGGAGTTTTTATACATTTTGATCTTGGGATGTGTTTTTATGGATTTGATATATGATACATTAGGATATGATAATGTTTATGAATTAAAATTATAAATTTTAAAAGTGAAAAATTGTTTTGAAATTTACGTTGTTACAAGTTGGTATAAGAGCCTTGGTTTGAGGGATTCGGATGCGTCTTCGACCGCATTTGAACTCAAATTGAGGATTTGAGGAATTTTTCGTAATAAAATAAAATTTTTCTAAAAGAGAAAAAGGGTTTTGAAACAGTAGAGCAGAGTAGTGTGTACGGTCAACAAGTGCCCGAACGGTGATTTCCCAAAATAGCCTTATATTATGTGTTATGTGATATGAGATAAAATGTTATGCATGCTAGAGTAGGGTAGGTGTTATTATTGGGACTAGAGTGGCCTGATTTGTGATGCCTTAGCCTAGGGGTTTTGCTTCTAGGAGATGCTTGAGAGTGAGTAGATAGCAGCGAAGAGCTTGTGAGAGATCTGCTAGAGAGTAGAGTATGCATGGTAAGAGTAGAGTACTTGGGATTTGGGATCCTAGGACGAGGACTTGGGATTAATATTGATGTGTTGTGGATGGTAGTATTGGGCCCATACTACTAAAGACACCGGAGCAGTGTGCAGCTCAATTAAGAATCCTTGGGGTACCAGGGATCAAGTAGGGTCGAGTTTCAAGTGTGAGTATGCTCGAGCAAGTCTTTGATATTTTTATGTTGTATTTCAGAGACATCATGGTTGGGACATGACACAGACCAGAGACTAGTAGGGTGAGTGATGAGAAGCTCTGCCAGATGATCCATTAGGAGGTGGTTGCGGCTATCCATGTAGAGATTCCAGAGATGTTCGGGTGTATTAAGACCACGTTGATTGAGACTTTCGATGAGAGATACGCAGCGGTTACTGAGGTTGCAGCCGCTGCAGCTACCGTAGCTGTTGCCGCTGCCAAACCTCAGGGTGGCGATTTGTTGCTGTTTCAGGAGTTCAGCAACACGAAGCCACCAGAGTTTAATGGGACGCAGGATCCGATTGATGTGATGAGATGTGTTTCTGATATTGAGGGATGCTTCTATACGTGTTCGTGTCCAGAGCATTTGAGGGTCCGGTTCGCGCTGAACCAGCTTCGCTTGGGAGTGAAGGACTGGTGGAAGTTTGTGACAGCGCACTTTTCGTCTGCTGAGCTTGCCGAAGTAACCTAGGAGAGGTTCACCACTATGTTTCGTGACAAGTACGTTCCCCCGGTGGAGAGGGAACGTTTGGCCCAGTAGTTTCTGGCCCTCAAGCAGGGTAATGAGTCTGTTACTATGATCACCAGGATGTTCCATGAGAGGGCAATCTTCTGCCCTAAGCACGTGTCTAGCGAGCAGTCACGTATGAGTCGGTATTTGAGTATTTTGAGGAGGAACATACGAGAGTTCGTGGCGAACTCATCATACCAAACATTTTTCGAGCTTTAGGAAAATGCTCAGAAGAGGGAGATAGAGCTGGAGACTCATGTTAGGGAGGAGGCCGAGTCTCAAGGGAGGGATCGATGACCGGCTCAGTCCCAACCGGCAGCCAAGTGGGCCTAGCCCGCCGATTCGAGATCAGGGAACCAGAAGGGCCGCACTTGTGGCAAGTGCGGCAAGAGTCATGAGGGAGTGTGTAGAGCAGGGTCTTGCTACAAGTGTGGCAAGGAGGGGCATATGGCCAAGGATTGTCCCAAGGGATTTGCAGTCTGTTTTCACTGCAACCAGACCGAGCACCAGAAGGCCGAGTGTCTGCAATTGCGGGGATCAGCACAGGGAGCATCACAGGGTTTTTCCCCTGTTGCTGTTCGAGCTACCGAGAGTCGTCCAGTGAAGGTCGAGGCAACGAAGGCACGAGGGAGAGCTTTCCAGTTGACCGCGGAGGAGGTCCGTGAGGCGCCCGTTGTTGTGGCTGGTATGTATTCTTTCATGTATTTACTATGATGTTTGAGATATTTTGTTTATATTATGTTATGCGTAGGTACTTTACTTGTGTGCTATGTGCCTGCCTTGGTGTTATTTGACGTGGGTGCGAGTCGATCTTTGGTGTCATTAGCCTTTACTCAGCACATCATTATTCGCCGAGAGGCATTGAGTCAACCCCTACGAGTTTCCATAGCTTACGAGCGAGTAGTGTATGCCACCGATGTGATTCGAGGATGTGTACTTGAGATCTTCGGAGTTGAGTTTCCGATTGATTTGGTTCTGATTGCGATGGGGGATGTCTGTGTCATCGTGGGCATGGACTAGTTGAGCAGATTTAGAGTGGTTATCGACTTTAAGCGGCAACTGGTGACCATACGAGGCCTTATTGGGGGAGTTCTTATGGTGTATGGCGAGGGTACCCATCCTGGGTTAGCATTTTGTTCGGCCGCTAGAGCGAGGCAGAGCCTACAGTAGGATTGTAGTGGATTTATGTCGTATGTGGTGGATACGAGAGTAGATGCAGAGAGGCCGAGGTTGGTCGATGAGGTCCCGATAGTGCGGGAGTTCCAGACGTTTTCCCCGAGGATTTGTCAGGTGTCTCTCCCGAGAGGCAGGTAGACTTCCGTATCGATTTGGTTCCAGGGGCAGCACCTATCGCTAAGCCGCCCTATCGCCTTGTGCCTCCAGAGATGCAGGAGTTATCCTCGCAACTTCAGGAGCCATTGGGGAAGGGATTTATTCGGCCGAGTAGCTCGCCGTGGGGAGCGCCGATCCTTTTTGTCAAGAAAAAGGATGGTTCGCACCAGATGTATATCGATTACCGGGAGTTGAACAAGTTGACGGTCAAGAACAGTTACCCCTTGCGGAGGTTCGACGATTTTTTTGATTAGTTACAGGGAGCATCTTGGTTCTCCAAGATTGATCTGAGATCTGGATATCATCAGATGAGAGTACGCGATAAGGATATCCAAAAGACAACATTCAGGACTCGTTATGGGCATTACGAGTTCCTTGTGATGCCTTTCGGGCTCACCAATGCACCGGCGGCATTCATGGACCTCATGAACAGACTGTGCAGGCCGATGTTGGATTGTTCAGTGATTGTGTTCATCGATGATATTTTGGTATATTCGAGATCTAGAGAGCAGCATGAAGAGCATTTGAGGGAGATCCTCGGAGTTCTGAGATCGGAGAGGCTTTATGCCAAATTCTCCACGTGCGATTTCTGGTTACGAGAGGTCCAGTTCATGGGGAATCTTGTTAACCAGAGAGGTATATTGGTTGATCAAGCCAAGATTGAGGTGGTGATGAGTTGGGAGGTGCCGAGATCCCCTTCAGAGATCAGGAGTTTTCTGGGGTTAGCCAACTATTATCGGAGATTTATCAAAGATTTCTCCAAGATTGCAGTTCCTCTCACCAGGTTGACCCGGAAGGGTGTAGCATTCAGTTGCGGCCCAGAGCAACAGGCCTCATTCGAGACACTTCACCAGAGATTATGAGAAGCCCTAGTATTGTCCCTTTCGGAGGGATGGAGGATTTTATGGTATATTGTGACGCGTTGATATCAGGATTTGGTGCAGTGTTTATGCAGAGAGGTCATGTGATAGCATACGCATCAAGGCAGTTGAAGCCTCATGAGACGAGATATCCCACTCACGATCTGGAGTTGGGGGCTGTGATGTTCGCCCTCAAGATCTGGCATCACTATTTGTATAGGGTCTGTTGTACCATATACACAGATCACAAGAGCTTGAAGTATCTGATGGATCAGCCCAACCTGAATATGCGCCAGAGGAGATGGTTGGATGTGGAAAAGGATTATGAGTGTGAGATCCTGTACCACCCGGGCAAGGATAATGTTGTAGCTGATGCCCTGAGTCGTAGGGCGGAGAGTGCCCCGATACGAGATGTTTGTTTGAGATTGATAGTGATGACTCCGGTGTTGGACACCATTCGGGAGGCCCATGTAGAGGCCATGAGACCTGAGAACCGCAAAAGAGAGCGGGTGATCGGATAGATATCTTAGTTCGTTGCTGATAGTCGTGGGCTTATGACCTTTCAGGGTCGATTTTGGGTGTCGTTTAAAAGTGGGTCACGTACCATTCTGATGGAGGAGATGCCTAGGTTGAAGTTCTCGATCCATCCCAGAGCCACTAATATGTATTTGGACCTAAAGAGGGAGTATTAGTGGCCCTGTATGAAAAGGAATGTCGCGTGGTTCCTAGAGAGGTGCTTGACCTATCACAAGGTGAAGGTCGAGCATCAGCGTCCGCATGGCAAGTCACAGCCACTTGAGGTTCCCGAGTGGAAGTGGGAACAAATTTCCATGGATTTTATCACAAATTACCGAGGACTGCAAGGGGTGTCAATGCAATTTGGGTGATTGTTGATCGGCTGACGAAGAGTGCTCACTTTCTTGCTATCAGTGAGAACTCTTCTGCTGAGAGGCTGGCAGAGATATATGTGAGAGAGGTGGTATCGCAGCATGGAGTACCGATCTTGATCGTATCAGATCGAGATGTACATTTCACTTCCAGATTCTGGAAGAAATTCCAAGAGGATTTGGGTACGAGGCTGCATTTTAGTACCACATACCACCCACAGATGGATGGTCAAAGTGAGCGGACGATTCAGACACTCGAAGACATGCTGCAAGCATGTGTGATGGACTTCGGAGGATGGTGGGACACGTATTTTTCGTTGGCTGAGTTTTCGTATAACAATAGCCACCATTTGAGTATCGGCATGCCTCCCTTTGAATTGTTGTACGGGAAGAGGTGTTGGACTCCCATATGCTGGGGAGAGGTTGGGTAGCGAGTGATGGGCAGCACTGAGTTAGTGCTTCAGACGACAAAGAAGATACAGCAGGTTAGGCAAAGGCTGCTGACAGCTCAGAGTCGCCAGAAGAGTTATGCGGATAAGCGACGGTCCGAGTTTGAGTTCCAAGTGGGAGACTTCGTACTCCTGAAGGTATTCCTTGGAAAGGAGTGAGTCATCCGATTTGGAAAGAGGGGCAAGCTAGGTCCCCGGTACATCGGTCCATTCAAGGTGACTGTGAGGGTAGGCAGGGTAACATATCATCTACAGCTACCTGTGGAGTTGAGCCAGATCCATGATACCTTCCACGTATCTCTGTTGAGGAAGTGTATAGCCAAAGAGTCGGGCGGTATTACCTTTGGAGGATATTCAGGTGGATGCATGTCTGAATTATGTTGAGAGGCCAGTTGCGATTGTGGATCGGAGGATCAAGGTTTTGAGGAATAAGGAGGTACACCTGGAGCAGGTTCAGTGGCAGCATCGAAGAGGGTCCGAGTTGAATTGGGAGCCGGAGTCGGAGATGCGTGAGCAGCATCCAGAGTTGTTTGCGGAGTAAGACTTCGAGGGCAAAGTCTGATTCTAGTGGGGATAATTGTAACATCCAGATTTCCAGGTATTATATTTTATCATTTATTTTTGGAGTTGAGAGAGGGACTCAACGAGTTGACTCCTAGACTCGTCGAGTAGGATCACGTATTGTTGAATGATAAATGAGGGGACTCGATGAGTCGGTAAGGGTGGACTCAACGAGTCCATGCTGACGACTGAAACCCTAAATCCCTGAGCCTAAGCCGTATTTAAAGAAATTTATAGACTCCATTTTTGGCTACCAGCCCAGAGAGAGATACCCTAACGATTTTGAGCGAGTTATGAGAGATTTTGAGCTTCTTTGTTCGTTTTTTATGTGATTTAGCCAAAGAGGAAGAGTTTCCAGCAAGAAAGGGGCAAGAGGACTTCATTTCAGGAGGTTTTCAGCTTGGACCTTAATTTTGAGGTAGCTATTCGACCTTATTCCTCTATTTTTGCTTAGGAGCATTGAATTTAGGGTTTTCTATATCTTTTATGGCTTGAGTGGTTGACATTTGGTGTCCCATTGAGTACTAAACTCTGGATCTGGACCTTTGGAGGTCCAAGAAGCTTGAACCACATTGCTTTTTGTGGTTCTATGGAGGAAAGGGACATATGTTGCCATGTTAGAAAAGATTTCACCAAAATAAGCCTAGAGTGCCTTGCATGTGTACCAAGATTCGACCTTTACGTGGTTATTTGCTATGGGGAAGTCAGATCTATAGATTAGGGAAGCAGATCTGACTTCAAAAGGTCAGATGGGTGTTGTCATGGGAGCAACTCGCCGAGTTCATGAGTGGACTCGACGAGTTAAGTCAGGGTTGCCCCTTGATTCGTTACTAAATAACCCGGCGAGTAGAGAGGGGACTCGTCGTGCCAAGTGAGGATTGGAAGGATTCAAAGAACTAGTATGGACTCGCCAAGTCGTCCGAGTGCACTTGACGAGTCTGGTCAAAGTTTGACCGTTGACTTCGTTGACTTTTAGGGTTTAGTCAATGTTTTGACATATGAGCCATTAGAGGGGTAGAATGGCCTTTTACCCTTCTTAGAGAACTTATAGAGAGGGGTTAGCCTATCCTTTAGAAGTTGTATTAATTAGAGTAATTATTATGTGATTAAGCAGAGGCTAGTGCAGAATTTCAGAGTTCGAGGTTTACCGAGTTATCCGAGGTGAGTCTTCTCACTATATTTTATCTTGAGTGGTAATTAGAGTTATGTGATTGAGTATCTTGCATGATATTTGGGTGATGTGTTGCACAACATTATTTCTATGCAATTTTTGTTGTGTGTATATCTGAGTTTACAAAGTTAGGACCAGAAGGTCCATAGAGTTAGGACTAGAGGGTCCACAGAGTTAGAGCTAGAGGGCTCAAAGAGTTAGCCTCAAGTGGCTATTATGTGTTAATGTGGTATTTTGGGGAACTCACTAAGCATTTATGCTTACAGTGTTTTGTGTTATATGTTTTAGGTACCAGTGAGGATCGTGTAAAGGGATGTGTTTTTATAGATTTGATATGTGATACATTGGGATATGATAATGTTTATGAATTAAAATTATAAATTTTAAAAATGAAAAATTGTTTTGAAATTTACGTTGTTACATATATATATATATATATATATATATATATATATATATATATATATATATATATATATATATATATATATATATAATAGTGTAAAAATATTATCTCAAAGTTAATGTCAATAACATAACCATTTTAGACATATATTTTTCAATATTTTAACAATATATTTTTAACCCGCGCTGCGCAACTCGCATGAATTCATCTAGTATACTTATAAAGGAAGTATTTTTCCTTTCACCACATTCATTTGAAACTCCCATGTATTTTTCCTTTCACTACAATTATTTGAAACTCCCATGACTTTTCAATTTCTTTCTAATAATGACTATAAATTGATTAAATAAATATGAAACCTAAAGTGTAATCATATATAAACTAAATTTTAATATTTAAAGAATATCTTTACTGCTAGTTATAAAGTTATGTTTTTTAACTTTTAACATATTATATATAATTTATTAGTTTTAATATATTGTTAAATGTTAACCATTATCATTTTAAAGCTACAACTTTTGAGCAATTTGTATAAAAGACTAAATTATTAATTTAAATATAACATTACATGGTCAACTTAAATATAAATTTTAGTTTAGCTTAAACAACCCAAAGAATATTTTGTAAATAGTTAAAAGTGAAACATTGCATTGTCTTTCTAATAATGATTATAAGTTGGTTAATAAAATTAAATAAATATCAAACCTAAGTGTAATCATAAATAAACTAAATTTCAATATTAAAATAGTATCTTTACTTCTACTTATAAAGTTATGTCTTTAACTTTTGAAATATTGTACTTAATTTATTAGATTTAATAAGTTATATGTAAACCATTATCATTTTAAAGCTACCACTTTTGAGCAATTTGTATAAAAGACTTAAATTATTAATTTAAATATAACATTACATGGTCAATCTAAATATACATTTTAGTTTAACTTAATCAACCCAAAGAATATTTTGTAAATAGTTAAAAGTGAAACATTACATTGTCTTTCTAATTATGATTATAAGTTGTTTAATAAGGTTAAATAAATATCAAACCTAAAGTGTAATCATAAATAAACTAAATTTCAATATTACAATGCTATCTTTACTTCTACTTATAAAGTTATGTCTTTAACTTTTAAAATATTGTACTTAATTTATTAGATTTAATAAGTGTAAGTAAACCATTATCAGTTTAAAGCTACAAGTTTTGAACAATTTGGACAAAATACTTAAATTGTTAATTTAATTATAACATTACGGTATCAGATTAAATATAAATTTCAGTTCCACTTAAAAAACCCAAAGAATATTTTGCGAAAATATTTTTATAATCTTTAAAAGTTTTCAAATAAATAACTTAAAAAAATAAATTACAATAACAATAGCTAAAAATAACTCTATGTAAATGATTATATTGTTACCTTTAAAATCAAAAAACAATGTTTCATATTTTAAATAAATATAATGATAGAATTAAAACTTTCAGAAAATAAATTTTAAAAAATTAATTAACAATAACAACAACTATAAATTACTTTAAACCATATATTATATTTAATTTTATGCATGAGTAACTCAAATGTAGAATTCATTCAAACGATTGAGATTATGCAGTTATAATAAATGTGTGTGTGTGTGTGTGTGTGTGTGTATATATATATCATATAATTCAAAATAACCACTATATTATATCAATTTAGTATACGAGTTATTATATCAAATTTAACAGTAACGTTATTATTGTATTTAAAAAAAACATATTTTTGTAAAGATTTCAACTATATAGGTGTTTATGCGCAATGCGCGGGCATTCATCTAGTATCTTTATAAATGAAGCATTTTTCCTTTCACTATATTCATTTGAAACTCCCATGCATTTTTCCTTTCACTACATTCATTTGAAACTCTCATGACTTTTTAATTTCTTTTTAATAATAAATATAAGTTGTTTAATAAGGTTAAATAAAAATCAAACCTAAAGTGTAATCATATATAAACTAAATTTCAATATTAAAATAATATATTTACTTATACGTATAAAGTTATGTTTGTTAACTTTTAACATGTTATACTTAATTTATTAGCTTTAATATATTGTTTTATGTAAACCATTATCATTTTAAAGATACATTTTTGGAACAATTTTTTATAAAATACTTAGAATATTAATTTAAGTATAACATTACAGGATCAACTTATATATAAATTTTAGTTTAACTTAAACTACCCAAAAAAAATATTTTATAAATAATTAAAAGTGATAAATTATAGTGTCTTTCTAATAATAATTATAAGTTGGTTAATAAGGTTAAATAAATATCAAACCTAAAGTGTAATCATAAATAAACTAAATTTCAATTTTAAAATAATATCTTTACTTCTACTTATAAAGTTATGTCTATTACTTTTAATATATTATACTTAATTTATTAGATTTAAAATGTAGTTGTATGTAAACCATTATCAGTTTAAAGCTATAACTTTTGATTAGTTTATACAAAATACTTAAATTGTTAGTTTAAATATAACATTATAGTGTCAACTTAAATATAAATTTATGTTCTACTTAGAAAACCAAAGAATATATTGTAAATAGTTAAAAGTAATGGATGCAAAAACTAAATTGTAATCTCAATTTAACAAACATATTTCCTAAAGATATTTTTATAATCGTTAAAAGTTTTCAAATAAGTAGTTTAAAATAACTTATAATAATAATAATAATAATAATAATAATAATAATAATAATAATAATAATAATAATAATAATAATAATAATAATAATAGTTGAAAAGAACTCTATATAAATGATTATATTGTTACCTTTAAAATCAAAAAATAATGTTTGATGTTTTAAATAATTACAATGATAGAAATTAAAACATTAAGAAAATTAATTTTAAAAAATTAATTAACAATAACAACAACTATAAATAACATTAAACAATATATCATATTTAATTTTATTCATGTGTAAATCGCGGGTAGAAGTCATTTAAATGATTGAGATTATGTAGTTATAACAGATGTATTTATTATAATATAATTCAAAATAATCAATATATTGTATCAATTTAGTATACGAATTATTATATAAAATTTAACAACAAAGTCATTGTTATATTAAAAAAAACATATATTTGTAAAGATTTTAATTATATAGTTGTTTCTGCGCAACGCGCGGACATTCGCCTAGTATACTTATAAAAGAGGCTTTTTTACTTGTAACACATATATTTGAAACCTCCTTGACTTTTCAATTTCTTTTTAATAATTATTATAAATTGGTTAGATACTGTTAAATTAATGCAACAACTAAATTATAATAAAAAATTAATTAAACTACAATATTAAAATCTCATATTTTACTTCCATTTATAATATTTGAACTTTAACTTTTTTACATATTATAGTTAACTCATTAGTTTTGGAAATGTTGTTATATGTAAGGAATTGTCATTTAAAGTCACAATTTTTGTATAATGATGATTTTATGTAAACTAGTTAAATTATTAATTTCATTATAACATTAAACAGTTAACTTAAATAAAAATTTCAGTTAAACTTAAAAAAACAAATCGAGAGACTATTTTATAAATAGTTAAAAGTTGTAAGTTATAGTGTTAAACCTAAAGTATAATCCTAAATTAACCAAAAAAAAAACCATGAAACTATTTTTTTTTTTTTTTTTAATTTTCAAATAAATAGCTTTAAAACATTAAGAATAGTTAAAAATAATTTTATATAAAAAATATAATGTTATCTTAAAAAAACAATGTTTATTGCTTTAAGTAATTACAATCAAATATACTAACAATATTCATCAAATAAATTTTCAAAAAGTTAAATTTTTTAAACCAAATTAAAATAATTAAAAGTTTCCAAATACGTTATTTGAAATAAACTACAACAACAATAGTTAAGAGTAACATTATATACTATAATTATATCGTTACCATTAAAAACAAAAACAATGTTTGATATCTTAAATAATTACAATGACAGAATTAAAATTTTAAGCAAATAAAATTTTTAAAATTAATTAATCATAACAACAACTATAAATATCCTAAAACCATACATTATATTTAATTTTATTCATGAGTATCCGTAGATAGAGATAGTTGAGACAATTGAGATTATAGAATTTTAAAAATGTCTATATTTTCATATAATTCAAAACAAAACATGTTTACACCAACTTATTATAAGATTTAATATATAAGAGCTAATAACAACGTATTGATATGGTTAAAAAACATATATTTGGTAAAATTTTAAATATATTGTTATATTTTACACAACATGCGAATATTCACCTAGTTAGATTATAATACATCATAGTTTTCTGGAATACACAAACCCACTACTCTAATCCTAAATCAACACATTTCAGGTGAACCCTCAACCTAAAACCTTATGATGAGGGACACATATTCATCAACTCTTGATACCATTAGGACAAAGATTTTTTGTTACTACACATCATATTTATTTAGGCATATTTCTTACTTATAATAGATGTACATTATTAGTAACTCTTTTGTAAGGCTATATATAAAGTCATTTACATGTCTTTTTTTGGTTCCGATATATTTTTTCTTTCCTCTTTTAGAGTTTTATTAGTAATATAACTATTCAGTAAGTAGTATCCATTCATATTGGTTTTTTCCCTTTCGGGCTTTCACTTTATATCGTCATGTACACATGATTATTTTATTGTGTTTCTTTCAATTTTTTTATAACAACTGATATTTGTGTGTGTTAAAATATCAAAACCATGTACCTATCGATTTTTTTCTGGAACTATTAAGAGCTTTTCCATGGTCGTTTTCTTTATATTGTTGTTTGTCAATACTATTAAGCTTTTTAACTTTATACTTACCATAAAAAATCGATTTTTGATGACTATCTTTCTCGTAAAATATTGTTCTTTTTTTAGCATCTCACTATGCTTTTCTCTTAAACCCTTAGGTGCATGGAATCGGAAGCGAGTTGGGGAAAACGAGTGCGGTATCGCGAAGGTCACAATTTTGGGCAGAAGGTGGTACCATATTTTGTGTTTGTCAGATTGTGCTACTCGTGAGTCCCCATCTCTCTCTCTCTCTCTCTCTCTCTTCAAACGACAACATTTTGAATTTCTTTTTCTTTTCTTTTTAATAAAAGTTTTCATTATAAATATCCCTCAACTCCATTTCAAAACCATACATCCTTTGAATTTAATTTTTTTTAAAATGTATTTCAAAGGCTAGTCATATGCTTAAAATGATACGAAATCAAAGAAATTGCGTTGGTCAAAGCATACATTGACACTCTAGAATAGCCAGGTTACTCAACATAAATCGTTATATTTTTTGCCATTAGTTACGGATCTTCTAAGCAACAATTTAGGGATTCAAATCGTTCAACACATTAAATTGCTATCAAATGGCAAGATATGCAACGAAAAGTGAAAGAGTTTAATGCTACTTTCACCCACAAGATAAATGCGCGGGAGGTCGGAGTTTCCAACGAAGACGTATTAAACGAAACAAAATATGAATATGACGAACACCACAACATGAAAGATTTTCATTATGAATCATCATATATTAAAAAAAATTATTATTTTATTTAGAATTTAAGTATTTCTTTTAGTTTGTCGTTTCTAGTATTCTAAGTATTTCTTTTTATTTTAATTGTCGTTTTGAGTATTTTAATTAGGTTGTTTTTAGTTGTGTTTTTTTAATTATCGTGTTTTAATTAATATCATGTATTTTTTGCTTGCATTAATTCTTTTAATTGAAAAATATTTTATTTTATTTCATTTTTATTTTTCTGATTTAATTAATATAATAGTGTCGTGATAAATAGATTGAATGGGTTAAAGAAAAGCTGAAATTTCTATTTTTTATATTTGAAAGAAACACCTTATGTAACAAATAAATCGAATGAATTGGAAGGAATAGTTCAACCGTTTTTCTTTCAAGTCCTATCCCACCACAAAACCCACAAACTAACATCTTTCCAAAAAAACCCACAAACTGACATCTTTCCAGCCAAAGACCCCAATAATATTTTTCATCTTAATATGAGTGAACCCAATTAATATTTTTTCTTCTTGCAGAAATTCATTTATTAAGGTCATTAATTTTTTATTTTTACATTTAGGTAACTTTTTTTTTACATATTTAGGTAACGAACTTCTTAAAAATGTTAACATATGACAATTATAACCGGTTGTAACAAGTTACATCTGATAATAATGATTATATGTGAACATTTTCAACAAGTTCGTTACCTAGATTTGTACAAAAAAATAAATTACATAAACATGAACAAAACAAAAAGTTAATTAACCTGATAGGTCAGTTTGTATTTTTATTAAGGTAGTCGATCATAGTCTTTGCAATATTAATATATTTAGTTAAATTTCCTTAAAACAATATTTATGACTATTTAAAAGCATTTAAATTGGTCATGACATGTTAGGAGCCTTATTGGTAGCACAATTATATATATATATATATATATATATATATATATATATATATATATATATATATATATATATATATATAAGTAACAAGAACTATGTTATCAATGTATATAAAAACTACTTTTTTTTTAAATTCCTATAATACATGAAGCAAACTTCATTATAGATGATGTTCTTCTTCATGTTATTGGTCCCCATTGTGACATCCCTGTTTTCAAGGCTAGAAAATACCGATTTTGTTTATACTTTATAAAAATAAGAGTAATTTCTTTAATAAAAATATTGTGGAATTTGTTCCCAGTAAAATATGATAAATACGTTATCAAAGTTTGTTCCCAGTAAAACATGAAAATACCGATTTTTTATACTTTATAAAAATCAGAGTACTTCCTTTAAAAAGAAAATTATTGCGGAATTTGTTCCCAGTAAAACATGATAAATACGTTATCAAAGCATTTCCGAAGAATAGTATTTTTATTCATTTTTAAACATTTGTGATCTCATCGTCAATACAGAAACATAAGCATAAATAGAACTTACATTCATTATCACTGGTGATTTACATCTCCTTTATCTCTCAGTGTAATGTGACTTCATATCAACATATGTGATATAAATAAACTGAGTGGGTCAGTTTGAGAAACTTGGTGACTACATAGGGTTTTCAACCCATAATAATATAATTATCATGTTTAATCATCAAACAGTTAACTCAATTACCCATCCCCATTATATTCTTTACTCTTAAGGATCTACACTAAGAATCAACTATTTCTCATTTATTCATTCCTAAGGATTATCCTAAGAAATAGGTACTAAATCCATCGTTGTCAATGACACAACTGTCAAGCACAGCTGCTAGTTCTATCACTTAGGCGCAGCTGCCTGAATTGTGACATTCTCTATGAGGCGCAGCTGTCTGTATTGTCCTTTGGGCACAACTACTAGGGTTATCTCGTTTATTGACGGTATCGTTTTCGAGAGTCCAATCGCAATACATGTCAATGGGTTTTTAGAGTAAACCGGTGAACACATCGTTCACAACACCTATATGTTGCGAGCCTGCTAGTGTTCCACTGGACTAATTAGAATAGTCCATGGTTTTCATCCACACTCTGCTAAATAACGGGGCCATCATTTGGGAACAAGGTTTCTTACATCGTCCACCTCTCACCCTTACCTCATGGTCTATATCACCTTTCAACTCATCATCCAACTCAAATTTCATCTACCCATGATTTACCCAACATATTATGTAGATATAAATACATATACAGTTTAAATCATATAAAACTTGTATAAAATCGTTCATCTAGCATAGATAGCAAGTATACAAATAATACGCATACATAGCACGTAGTGTATATAAAATACTTGATATTTATGTGTAAGATGAATGTGACCATGCACTCACTTGAAAAGGTGGTGACTCGGCACTCGGACAGCACTTCGTTACTTTTAACACAATTTTCCTTTAACAAAACCTAGTATCATTACCACTCGAGTTTAGTATAATATTCACCGAGACTAATTAATAGTCTTGCTATTATTACTATTATATAAGCATGAAGAAATATTTCTCAACCACTATATACAGACAGGGGCCAAACATAAAGCACCGGAGGGCAGGAACATTTTGGCATATAGCACTTCTGAAATCCAACAACCCTATGCGGCCCTTTAAACCAGATTTACCGTACCGCGAGTGGTTAAAATATATTATAACGACACTTATATAACTCATAATAATATCCCAAATACTTATTATTAGGTCCTAATAACATTACTATATTAAAACATAAGATATACTATCGATAGGGTAGGCGTAACTCACTTACAGCGGATTTTTGCAAAACCGGGCTTCTCTTGAGCAGCGTTCCCGAGCCGAAAGGCTCTTTTCTCGGGCTTCAGGAGCCTGGGGATTCCTTCGGGTGCTAGGGGGTTTACTTAGTCTTAGGGTGGATTTGGGGGCTGGAGATAGAGTTTAAAGAGAGAGAGAGAGAGAGAGGGGGGGGGGAGAAAGAGAGAGAGAGAGAGAGAGAGAGAGAGAGATAGAGAGAGAGAGAGAGAGATAAGAGGTTGGAATGGTGTGAAGAATGAGGGAACCCAACGCCTCTATTTATAGGCCGCCAGACTGATGGACTAGCTTATTTGGGTCACTGATTCGCCGAGTCGGTGCCATGTGTCATCATCTGATGGTTTTTTCTTGGGGAGAAAGCAATGCGTGTGATCGCGCCACATCACCCAAACTCGCACAGCATCCTCCCAACTTATAAAAATCATAAATCTTGCATACAAGCTCCGTTTTCGATGTTCTTTATATCCAAACATAGGTAAAAACAATATAAAAAAATTTCATTTAGACTTTGTCGGCTAATTCTCGACCAATCTTAAATTTAACGACTGTAATTGCCCTCTTCTGAAAACTCTTCATTCAGTTCGGGATGCTCAATAGGAACTATAGGTTCATATCGATTATGTTGAAGAAAACGCCTTGTTTCTTCCATTTGACGATCTAACATTATCTGGATCATTGCTTGTACCCCAGCCATAGTGATTGGCTCAGGTGTGGCTGCTACTTCTGGCACACGCTCAATCACTTGTGGCTCAAGCTGCGGGTTACCGCTTCCCAATCCGCTTCGAGTTCTCACCATGTCGATCTATACACCGATTCAGACGTTCGGTGTCCAGTGACGAGAATTTAGATAGGAAAGATTTTATTTACGATCGATGTGTAAATCTCCTTATTACTCCGAAAAGTTACATGACAGTTCTAATACCGTAATTAAACATTTAGAAATATGAACACATAAAGTTTCTAGAACCGGTCGGCAACAGACCGTAGATCCGATCATACATTTAGCATCATAAAGCGTCATGAATCATTTGGCTTATAAAAGCATGTTAGGCATTTTCCCTAAATAAGCTAGTGTTTGTGTCTATTCCGATGTATTACCTAAGACACACTCATCACAATCATTGCTTAGCATTCTAAGTTTAAGTCTAGAAATAAATCCATATTCCTAGTTCACTTAAACTAATACTCTGATACCAACTATGACATCCCCATTTTCACGGCCAGAAAAGACCGATTTTTTTATGCTTTATAAAAATCAGAGTACCTCCTTTAAAAAAATATTGTGGAATTTGTTCCCAGTAAAACATGATAAAATACGTTATGAAAGCATTTCCGAAGAAAAGTATTTTTATTTATTTTAAAACATTTAGGATGTCATCGTCAATACAGAAACATAAGCATAACTAGAACTTATATTCATTATCACTAGTGATTTACATCTCCTTAATCTCTCAGTGTAATGTGACTTCATATCAACATCTGTGATATAAATAAACTGAGTGGGTCAGGTTGGGAAACTTGGTGAGTACATAGGGTTTTCAACCCATAATAATATAATTATTATGTTTAATCATCAAACAGTTAACCCAATTACCCATCCCCATTATCTTCTTTACTCTTAAGGATCTACCCTAAGAATAAGCTATTTCTCATGTATTCATTCTTAAGGAATAGGTACGAAGTCCATCGTTTTCAATGACACAACTGTCAAGCACAACTACTAGTTCTATCACTTAGGCGCAACTGCCAGAATTGTGACATTCTCTATGAGGCGCAACTGTCGGTATTGTCCTTTGGGCACAACTTCTATGGTTATCTTGTTTATTGACAGTATAGTTTTCGAGAGTCCAATCGCAATACATGTCAATGTGTTTTTAGAGTATACCGGTGAACACATCATTCACAAAACCTACAGGTTGCGAGCCTGCTAGTGTTCCACTGGACTGTCTAGAATAGTCCATGGTTGTCATCCATACTCTACTAAATAACAAGGCTAACATTTGGGAATAAGGCTTCTCACATCGTCCACCTCTCACCCTTACCTCGTGGTCTATATCACCTCTCAACTCATCATCCAACTCATATTTCATCTACCCATTATTTACCCAACATATTATGTAGATATAAATACATATGCAGTTTAAATCATATAAAACTTGTATAAAATCGTTCATCCAACATAGATAGCAAGTATACAAATAATATGCACACATAGAATGTAGTTTATATAAAATACTTGATATATATGTGTAAGATGAGAGGGACCATGCACTCACTTGAAAAGGTGGTGACTTGGCACTCGGACAGCACTTCGTTACTCTTAACACACTTTTCCTTTGACAAACCCTAATATCATTACCACTAGAGTTTAGTATTATATTCACCGAGACTAATTAATAGTCTTGATATTATTACTATTATATATATGCATGAAACAATATTTCTCAACCACTATATACAGACAGGGGCCGGACATAAAACACCGGAGGGTAGGACCATTTGGCATATAGCAATTCTGAAATCCAACAACCCTATGCGGCCCTTTAAACCAGATTCCACGTACTGCGAGTGGTTAAAATATATTATAACGACACTTATATAACTCATAATAATATCCCAAATACTTATTATAAGGTCCTACTAACATTACTATATTAAAACATAAGATATAGTATCGATAGGGTAGACGTAGCTCACTTACAATGGGTTTTTCGCAAAACCGGGCTTCGCTTGAGCAGCGTTCCCGAGCCAAAAGGCTCTTTTCTCGGGGTTCGGTTAGCCTCGGGGCTTCCTTCGGGTGCTAAGGGGTTTACCTAGGCTTAGGGGGGGAGGGTTGGAGGCTAGAGAGAGTTTAGAGAGAGAGTGAGAGAAGAGGTTGGAATGGTGTGATGAATGAGGGAATCTGATACCTCTATTTATAGGCTGCCAGACTAATGGACTTGCCGAGTTAGGGCACTGAATCGTCGAGTTTGGTTACTGACTCACCGAGTCAGTGCCATGTGTCATCATCTGATGGCTTTTCGTGGGGAGAAAGCAATGGTTGTGATCGCGCCACGTCACCCAAACTCGCACAACACCCTCATGACTTAGAAAAATCATAACTCTCGCATACAAGCTTCGTTTTCGATGTTATTTATATATAAGAATAGGTAATAACAAGATCTATAACTTTCATTCACTGGCTAATTTTCGACCGATCTTAAATTTAACAATAGGAAGAGATTATACTGGTAAATATCCGCGTAAAATTCATAACTTCTACATACGGACTCCATTTTCGTCTGTCTTTTTATCGTTGAGTTCCTATTAATGAGATTTTCAACTCTCATTTAGGTCGAGTATGCCAAAAACCGCTCGATTTAAATAAATATGTGAAATTATATCATTTGTATCATTTTTATTTTAATTTTTATTCTAATGTTATTAATTTAATGTAATTAAAGTGAAAATTTTAAAATTTAAAATTTGAAATGAAGTTGACAAGTGGCATATATTAATTAGGATACATAATAAGGTGATACATGTCAAAATAAGAATAAAATATGCATTAATTAAGAGACCTAATATGATTACACATATCAAAAAGAGAATAAAACTATTCTTTTATTAGAATATGGATATATATATATATATATATATATATATATATATATATATATATATATATATATATATATTACTTTTTAAATTGTCTAAGGTTTACAAGTTTATATTTTTTTAATAAATCCGTATAATAAACGGGTATCACACCTAGTTACCTTAATAAGTCAATATATCACCTATCTATGCATTTTCTATATTTTTTTAACGACCTTATTCCTATAATAATAAATCACTCATAGCGACTACAACTTTTTATTAGACGGAAAACTAATTAATTAACTTATGTTTCTATGGCGAGTTGAGGTCATAACCTTCCATTTGATTTTTTTTCTTTAACAAAATAAATTAATTTCTCTAAGCGTACTAATCGGTTTTCTTTACTTGTCTGGTAGTAGCCTAAATTGAGTTTTTTGTTTGTTT